>NC_047126.1:35485511-35785511 GCF_009829125.3 Periophthalmus magnuspinnatus
CTCTTTAAATACAGTTTGGATTTTTTCTTAAGTTTTTAGACAATCCAACTGCTGAACATTCTGCCATAGACATACATGTAAAACACCCCCTGCGCAATATTCCTGTATTGTTTGTTACCACTTTGCCTCGAACATCCCAAAGACTGGCACAGAGCTGATCTATCTGCATTATATGGCATGAAACGCTCACACACACGTTTCACCATGTTACCCTCTACTTTTCTGGAAATGCTATATTCACTCTCAGGCTCAGTTTTGGACAGATTCATCAAACATGGATGACATCTACAACCTCACCATGTTCTTGATCATGGAACAGCATTAGAACATAGGAGAAAGCTGCTTCAAACGGCCCCACTCCACTGTGGCTCAATTGGTTGAGTGTTTGCCCACTGATCCGAAGGTTGGTGGGTCGAATCCCACGCTCGAGGTGAGCATCATTGGTTGAGTGGTCAGATTCACTGACCCCCAGATTGGCAGCGTGATTCCAGCTTCCCACAGATGACTTTGGCAAGACACTTAACCCTCCTCCCTCCTTAACCCCTCCCCTATGAATGTATGTGTGAATGTGCATGTTTCTTTGATGTAAAGCCAAACACTGTATATATAAATGGACATGGCTAACCTGCTCCGCATTCCAAACAGGAAGTGATCATGTGCAACTTCAGCTCCATCAACTCTGGCTCCAATTCACTTTTTGTGTAAAAACTCTGTCCCTTCTCTCTGTATCTGCTCCTGTCAGACTCATCATTTTGGTCTTAAATGTTCGTATTAACCCGCTCTACATCATCCTGGGGTTTTTATTTCACTATTGTGTCTGTAAATCAAGATATGAATATCAATAACAGAAAAATCAGAGTTAGCCCACTAGAGTTAGCAACAGGTTGGATTGACAGTGTAAACCAGTGGTGCCGGTGGGAAGGGGCGTTACCTTCAACAGCTATGATACTCATGGTTGGAATTCCAAATATGGAACCCAGCTCCAAATTAGCCGCTGTAACTGCTAGCCTCATTGAGCTTCATTTGGAGCTGAACACTGTGGGTCACTCTCACACTTCTTCACAGTCTGTGGCTAAAACGCTTTGAGCCTTGAAGGTGGAAAAGTGCTTTATAAAAATGTGACCGTTTACTCACAGTGGGATGAATCCATATTTCATCTTTTATTCTTTTCCAGATAATATTCCGTAAGATCATCGACGTGAAGCGGGAGGAAGAGGAGATGCTGAAGAGGAAGAACGAAGCACCACTGAACCTGCCTCCCGATCACCCCGTGCGCCGCCTGTTCCAGCGTTTTCGCCAACAAAGGGAGGCACGGATGGCGGCCGAACGCGGAGTCTCCGCCCAACTCTGTGACATTGAGAGAGGCATCATCCATTGCGAAGCCCCACCACCCCAGATCCTCGCCTCCACCAGCATCGTCACGGTAACCGAACACCCAGCCGAGACTGTGCCCACCTCATCCGCCGCTCCGGCCGTGAGGAGCGGCAGCCGTGGTACTCAAAATGGCGTCGTGTGTAAAACAGTGGAGCCCCCGAAAGCCAAAGGGTGGGGCCGCTTCAGGGAGGCAGTGAAGGCGGAGTCATGGAGCAGCGTGTCCAAAGCCGAATCCTTGGAAACGCTCCCGGATCGGACCAAATCCCAAGATCAGGTTTCATTTATTCATTTATTTGAACAGCAACATAATTAAATTATGATTAGACTAATAAAAATAAAAGATAAGAATTTTTATTGAGTAAACTGACATAAAAAACCCTTCTGTGGGGTAAAATGTCCCGACATTTTGGACGTTAATGACGCAGGTAGAAGTAGCCCAACTTAACCCAACAGGACTTTAGCACTGAACCTGGTAACCCAAATGAGAGAGTCATGTGAGGCTCATTCTGCTTTCTGATTGGATCGTTTGAACCAAAACACCAAATTACAATATAAACCTGTCCATCATGTCCACTGTTATCAGCTGGTACCAGAGGGTGTCAGATAGTACCAGAGGGTGTCAGATAGTACCAGAGGGTGGCAGATAGTAACAGAGGGTGTCGGATAGTACCAGAAGGTGTCAGATAGTATCAGAGGGTGTCAGATAGTACCAGAGGGTGTCAGATAGTACCAGAGGGTGTCAGCTTGTACCAGAGGGTGTCAGATAGTACCAGAGAGTGTCAGATAGTACCAGAGGGTGTCAGATAGTACCAGAGGGTGTCAGATAGTACCAGAGGGTGTCAGATAGTACCAGAGGGTGTCAGATAGTACCAGAGGGTGTCGGATAGTACCAGAGGGTGTCGGATAGTACCAGAAGGTGTCGGATAGTACCAGAAGGTGTCGGATAGTACCAGAAGGTGTCGGATAGTACCAGAGGGTGTCGGATAGTACCAGAGGGTGTCGGATAGTACCAGAGGGTGTCGGATAGTACCAGAGGGTGTCAGCTTGTACCAGAGGGTGTCAGATAGTATCAGAGAGTGTCAGATAGTAACAGAGGGTGTCAGATAGTAACAGAGGGTGTCAGATAGTACCAGAGGGTGTCAGATAGTATCAGAGAGTGTCAGATAGTACCAGAGGGTGTCAGCTGGTACTGACCCATCACCACATTTAGGTCAGAGCCTTGTTTAAGTTGAGTGTTAATGATCATTCATCATGTAAACAGACTGGATCAGCTTTGTGTCTGTGTCTGAGATGAGCTCTGTTAACAGCTCAAGCCAAAGCTGCTAATGATAGCATCTTTACACCGTAACACTTTATGATCACTCCGTTAACAGCTCGAGCTAATACGGCTAATGCTAGCACCTTTACACCAAAACGGTTCATTTCAGATCCACAGTGAGATAAACCAGAGCTTCTATCTGCTTCATTCAGTCGTGTTGTGTACAGTTAAACACCTGTCACTGTTTTTATGAATCTCCCAGTGCATTGTGGTCCATACTGACCCCTGGTGACCAGCCTTCTTTCCCTGAGGTTGCTCCCGCTAGCAACAGGGCTGATTGACAGCGTTCTTCAGCGCCCGCTCCCTGCTAAACCAGTGGTGTGGGCGGGAAGGGTAGACACTACTTCTCAAAGTGCATTGTGGGAAAATTTGAGTGCACTAACATTTCACTCACTGGACATTCAGACTAAAAATTTGAGCCCTAAATAGCTCCCCCTGTAGGAGAGTGTGGACATTCAGACACAGCCTATGAACTCTACTGTTGGTTGTACCTTTACTGTTCATGCTGTTGTTACAGTCACACTTTTTCTCGGCTCAGGTCTCCCTGAAGAAGACGGACTCATGCGACAGCGGCATCACCAAAAGCGACTTGCGATTGGACGACGTGTGCGAGCCGCCGACACCACGGCAACACAGCCCCGATGCTGCGGATGAGAAGAGGGCTGTGAGCAATGACGCGTCACAGCAGCAAGCTATCCACGCCGCCTTCACTGAGCTGAGGCGGGACATACGAGAGGACATGCAGGCTTTGGACAGACGCATGGGGGCGCTAGAGAGCCAACTCACACAAATGCTGCGGCTACTCAAGTCCAGGAAGTCGTCGGGGTCATTCTTCGAGATCTCACGGCCGCCCTCGCCAGACTCCGATAGCTTCACTTAAAGGTCCTATAGTACACAGAGTCATGTTCTAACACTTAGGTCCTCAAAAACAGACTGGAGGTGTGTTTTGTTTGTCACACATGTTTGAGTAACACTTTATTATTAGTCTGTCCAAATTCTCCGTTCCACCTTGTGATGTCATGAAGTGGCAGTTTTCAAGTTAAAAGCTCCTTTTACCTTTAGTTCAGTAGAGATTGGTGACTCCAGGTCTGAAAGGATCCAAATGATTCTATTGAAGGTGTATGGAGTTTAAACACACAGTGGAGCACTTCCTGTATTACCACATGATGACATCACAAGGTGGAGTGTTTTCTGTTTGAGAGAAGTGCTCAGCCTAAATAGTAGGGATGCACGATTCACAATACCAATATTGATACTTTGACTTTACATATCTGTCAAAAATAACATTATTCAGCCTGTAAAAGCCCTGCCACAATATCGGACAAACCAATATTAAAGAACCAATACTTGATTTGAACACCAGAGGTGAAAATGTTTTGCCAAAATGTGCATCACGTCAGCTTGTTTTAAAGGGCCCATATTACACTCTTTTAAAGGCCCATATTACACTGTTTTTAGGGCCAATATTACACAATTCTCTGGTGTTCTAATGCTGTTTCCTTGTCACATACTGACCTGGAGTTGTGTTTTGTTTCTTTCACACATGTTTAATGCACAAACCCTGCATATTTAGGCTGAGTTCTTCTCTAAATCTGAAAACACTCTGTTCCACTTTGTGATGTCATCATGTGGTAATACAGGAAGTGCTCCTCTGTGTTTTTAAACTCCATACACCTTCAATAGAATCATTTGGATCCTTTCAGACCTGGAGTCACCAATCTCTACTGAACTAAAGGTAAAAGGAGCTGTTAACGTGATGACATCACAAGGTGGAACAGAGCATTTTGAGCTTTGGAAATGTAGACAGACTAATAATAGTGTTACTCAAATGTGTGAATGAAACAAAACACAACTGCAGTATGTTTTTGAGGAGGAAACAGCATTAGAACATGACTTTAAACCAGCCTGAGTTTCCAGTCACCTCTAAAGATGCTCTGCACGTAGCATCTTTATTTGCACTTTTCTGGGTTTGTACAGGGCGAGGCCACTGAATGAGCCGTTTAAACTCAGCCAATCAGCTCCCTCGCTTCAGTGTGATGCTGAAGATGAAGGCGTATGATTGGTCAGAACTGAACACCGTTTTATCAGGATGGTTTCTGCATGAGCTGCAGTCACAAACGTCAGAACATTTATGCGCAGGTAAAGAGTGGATGTTATTTCACTCATCAACCACCCAACAGAAGACAACCCCCACCCACAGGAAAGTGACATGCTGCAGCTTTAAAGCCACTGTGCGTTGGACAAACGGATTTGCTCCAGGAACTGAGGAGCCGTACAAAGTAGAGACGACTTCCAAACACGGGACAAAACATTTTAAACTGAATTAGAGCAATAATTATAATAACGATAATAAATGTAAATGGACTGCTGTAAGGGTGGGTCATGTTCGGTCAGCACACGGCCCAACGTGAACGCTTACGTTCAAAAGGTCTTCCCAAAATAACACTGATATACAGTATGTAAGTCTTCCATAAGTAATGTAGAAATATGGAGTGAGGAGGAGTGGAGCATATGCATGTTCTTTCTGAGTCACTGTGTCTCCTCCCTCTCACCAGGAGTTTGTGGGTTCAGCTCTTGCTCTCTGGAGTCAGGGCAGTCCCATAGTAACTGAATGTGACGCCACTCAAACAAGAACTGTTTCCCAATAGACTATGCTTCAGCCTTAAAAGACCTTGAACACTGACGTGGACTCGGACCTTGGACCCGGACGGTGAACCTGGACACTTAAAGAACAGCTGAAGAGACTTGGATGATGAAATGGTTGAAAATGAGAGAGACAATTGGCAATAATTCTGAAGGATTTATAATCATCTTAAAGCAGAACTCTGACACGTTCATCTTGACTCGTAAAAGTATTGAAAACCAGATACTAATCGATACTTAAACTACTATTGAAACTAGATACTCATTTTAAACAGGTATCGATACTAAAAAAGTCCCATTGAATGAAATGAGCCTTTCCTGAATATGTTTATAATGATGTTGAGCTGAATCTGAACAAGTATAAAACGCATAGACTAGTACACACACAAACACACACACCCCCACCCCCCACCCCCCACACACACCCCCCACACCCCCCCACACACACACACGGACCACTATGAACCTAGAACACAAAGTACAACAGTTAATGTGGAGCAGCACAGTGGCTAAAGAAAGAGGGTTTTTATCGTCATGGTGGTATCGAGTCTATTCCTTAGTATCCACAGTACAAGGGAAAAGTGACAGAGTTGTGCTTTAAAGAGCCTAAACACTGTGGAGATTAAGCAGAAGTGAATGTCGCTCCACTGTAAAGAGTGGGCCTGCTTTATGCTGTGTTCAGACCGTGGTGTCAGGATTGAGTTGGACGCTTCCAGTCTGACGCCTCCACCACGTCCAGGGCCTCCAGGGCATCCAGGGAGGCTGTTGTCCAGGGCGGCCGTTGTCCAGGGCGGCCGTTGCGGTCTGTGAGTGCCTTTGGATGTTTTGTTTTGTCTCTTTGTGAACGCTGCAGACCAGATTGAGAGAGTGGTTTTAGTGGGTTTATTACATAAAACCCATCAACAGAGACGATGGGCTCAGTGGGGGTGTGTCTGGGTTTGTGACTAGCCTTTATGCTAGCCTTCATGCTAGCGATTCAGCCAGTATAATTAAGTTGTCGATAATACGTAGCTGATGTCTTTCTCCTTCTTCTGAATAATGGCGCCATTACGTCAATGGAGTATAGTCTCTGATTGGTTGGCGCAGCGTATCAAATGCCAAAAGTTCAGCTTTTTAACTCTGGTGTCTGACGCTTTGGACGCAAGTGTTCAACAAGCGAACGCTCCCAACGTGCCACATCAGCGACAGATTGCTGCTGCTCTGATGCTTGAAAACGTGCCGCAGAAATGCAGGACGGCCAAGAAGTGTGTCCATCATAGACTTTGCATGTAAACTCCACCCCCTGACACCACGGGCTGAACGCACCAATCGTCTGCTGTGTCTCGTGTTTTTGTCCAATACTAAAATGTATTTAACATTATGCAACTGTCACTGTGTGAAATGACCCAGAACCCAGTCGCCACGTGCATATGCATACAACCAGGGCATCTGACACACAACCGGGACATCTGACACACAACTGAGACATCTGACACACAACCGGGACATCTGACACACAACCGAGACATCTGACACACAACCGGGACATCTGACACACAACCGGGACATCTGACGCATGGTGAGGTATAGGTCTGAAAGGATATTGTGCTGTAAATTGTCCATTCCTCCTCCTGTCCTGGTCCAGTCCTGGTCCAGTCCTGGTCCAGTCCTGGTCCAGTCCTGGTCCAGTCCTGGTCCAGTCCTAGTCCAGTCCTGGTTTAGTCCTGGACTTTTGTCATGGCAACTGGGTTCACGTTGAAGCACTTTTCTTTAAATGTTGTTTGTCTTTGTCCAAACTTTGCATGAACTTAAACCTGACAGAGGTCCTGCATGAACTGGACCTGTTCAGAGCCAGTGTCACATGAAGATCTGGTCTGGACTGGGTCTAGACTTGGTTTAGACCTATTTTAGAACCATATTAGACCTGGTTTAGTCCTGGTTTACTCCTGGTTCAGTCCTGGTTTACTCCTGGTTTAGTCCTGGTTTAGTCCTGGTTTAGTCCTGGTTTAGACCTGGTTTAGACCTGGTTTAGACCTGGTTTAAACCTGGTTTAAACCTGGTTTAAACCTGGTTTAAACCAGGTTTAGTCCTGGTTTAGTCCTGGTTTACTCCTGGTTCAGTCCTGGTTTACTCCTGGTTTAGTCCTGGTTTAGTCCTGGTTTAGTCCTGGTTTAGTCCTGCTTTAGTCCTGGTTTAGATTGCTTTAGACCTGGTTTAAACCTGGTTTAGACCTGGTTTAAACCTGGTTTAAACCTGGTTTAAACCTGGTTTAAACCTGGTTTAAACCTGGTTTAGTCCTGGTTTAGTCCTGGTTTAGTCCTGGTTTAGTCCTGGTTTAGACCTGGTTCACACCCGGTTCAGACTCTGGTTGACTCTGATGTGTTTGTGTGGTATTTGTGTGTAAATTGTGGGACTCGGCAAAAACCCAGAATAAAGCATTTTATACTTTTGACTTTGACTTTGACTGAACATGTGAGGTCAGAAAACAGAGGAGGACCCTGAACTGGACCCCCTCTGACCCCTGGCTGCGCCTAGAAATTCTGTTAATAAAAACAATGAACAGAACCAGAGACACAGTCCAGCTCTGAACAGGACTGAGTCACTGCAGAGGACACAGCTCCTGTTGTTAGTAAAGGGCCCCAGACCCCAGACTGGGACAAAAACCAAACTGCTCCTCCTGCATCCGTGGTTTGACCATCGGTCAGATTCTCCTCTCCAGTTCATCTTTAGTCCAGGTTTAGTCCTGGTTCAGTCCTGGTTCAGTCCAAGTTTAGTGCTCCTCTCCCTCTTTCCTTCTCTCTCTCCTCCCTCTTCTCTCTCCTTCTCTCTATCTTCCCTTCCTCCTCTTTTCCTTCTCTTTCCCTCTCACCTTTTCCCTCCTCTCTCTGATGCGACGCTGCCTCCCTCTCTCCTTCTCTCTATCCTGTGTCCTCCTTTTCTCTCTCTCTCCCTGATCTGACGCCGCCTCTTGCACTCTGCATTGCGGTTACTGATGTGACATTTGTGAACGATCCAGCTCTTTTGAACGGTTCCTTAACGTGGATGGTGAGAATTAGAGCTCATTTTGGAAAAGAGACAAAAGAAACAAGAATCAGCTCAGAGCCTCGGAGATTAAATGAGCTCTCACTTTGCCTTTTATCATATAAATAAACAGAGCCAGAAGAGCCAGTCTTTTGACCAGATCCAAAAGATTCAGATCCCATTAAAGGAGCAGAAAGTGTGATGACTAGTTTTGGCTTCACTGCTCTTCTTTAAAGCCCTGTGTTCTGGCACTGTCGCGCCCCCTGCTGGACGTGCTCTGCTCCTAAAGCGCCACAGCCAATGAGGGAAAAGCTTGTGTCTGTTAAAGGGGAGGTTTTCTGTAAATGGACTTTCTGCCGTGTTATTATGTTTGTCCCTCATCAAAAACATGCCATTAGTGGGTTAGGGTGAGCACACTGTGATGTGAGAGTGCTCTGAAGGGGGTGGGGGGACAAAGGGAGAGGAGACTCAGCAGCAAAAACAAAAGTGAGGAGTTAACATCCCACAGAAGTGTAACACCTCCTCTTTAATACCCCATAGAAGTAAATACCTCTTCTTTAATACCCCACAGAAGTAAATACACACTCTTTAATACCCCATAGAAGTAAATACCTCCTCTTTAATACCCCAGAGAAGTAAATACCTCCTCTTTAATACCCCAGAGAAGTAAATACCTCCTCTTTAATACCCCATAGAAGTAAATACCTCCTCTTTAATACCCCACAGAAGTAAATACCCCCTCTTTAATATGCCACAGAAGTAAATACCTCCTCTTTAATACCCCATAGAAGTAAATACCCCCTCTTTAATACCCCACAGAAGTAAATACCTCCTCTTTAATACCCCATAGAAGTAAATACCTCCTCTTTAATACCCCACAGAAGTAAATACCCCCTCTTTAATATGCCACAGAAGTAAATACCTCCTCTTTAATACCCCATAGAAGTAAATACCCCCTCTTTAATACCCCACAGAAGTAAATACCTCCTCTGTAATACCCCATAGAAGTAAATACCTCCTCTTTAATACACCATAGAAGTAAATACCCCCTCTTAAATGCACCATAGAAGTAAATGCTCTCTCTTTAATACCCCATAGAAGTAAATACCTCTTCTTAAAATAATATCACGGCTCTTCTGCCTATTGCACATGCCTATTGTGCTTTTTGCATTAAAAGTTGTATTATGTAAATGTTCTGGTTTGTGACCCTCTGCTCTGATTGGCCACTGTGTTCTTTTGGCCCTGCCTATTCCCCTTGCTCCCTCTGAGTGCCTGGCCTGCCACAAAGGTGCTTGCAAAGACCTGTAGTCTGGTCCCCGGTGATTCGCCCCGAGTTCAGAGGGGCATGATTGGCAGGTAGATTAGCCAATCAGGGACACTTGTGAAAGCAGGGCTGTAATGTAGCGTTTATGAAGTTTAGGGTGCAGTACCAAACCTGACCACTGGACCATGGAGCAAATAAAAAGTGTACAGCGTTTTCATTATTGATCTGTATGTCTGAGGCGGTGTTGTGTACCTTTTACCTTTTTATTACCAAAGTTAGCTTCAAGGCTAAATGCCTCTAGATCAGGGGTATCAAACACATTTTCACTGAGGGCCACATCAGCAAAATGGCTGCCCTCAAAGGGCCAGATGTAAAATAAATCTAATTACTTTTTTAATTTGCTAATTAACTGTTTCTGTATTTATTGCTTATTCAAGTTACAAATATTGCATATGCATTTGCATAGATGTAAAAATGTGGCTGTGTAACTGCGTATTTCCTGATAAAATGACATTTTAAGATCATCCTACCTAATTTACCCCGTCAAGGGCCATATAAAATGATGTGGAGGGTCGCATTTGGCCCGCGGGCCTTGAGTTTGACATATGTGCTCTAGATGCTAAGCTATTCCTCATTCCATGCGTACTTTATTTTATTATTTAATTCATGTTTGGAACTTTTGTCATTAAGTTTAGAGGAGCCTTTTTATGAACCGCTAAGATATCTGTTTTTTTATGAGTTTTATATTTTTATAATTCTATTCTCTATTATTATATTATATCACTGTGTGTGTTATTATCGTTCTTTTTTGTTTCTAATATTTTGATTTATTTACTTTATTTACATAACCATACACACAGATTTACAGTTAATGTTCAGTAAAGAAAAGTGATCCAACCAGCCTAATCCTTGCATTCTGACCATGAAATGAAGTGGAGTTCCGAAACGTTCCGAGCCACCTCAGTGACTTCACAGATCTGTCCTTTCGACTTGATAAAAAGAAAAAGAAAGAAAGGGTAAGGTGCCTCCATCTCCGACTGAATTTACTTGCCATAGCTCCTTCAGCAGCCCCTCCTGTGGCTCCTCCTGCTCCCCCCAGTCTGCTGCTGACAAGAACCAGGGCTGCATGAAATCAAGGAGCTGCCTCGAGTGCGCTCAGTCTGGACACTTTCTCTTCACCTGTACTGTGAGGTCAGTCTGGACACTTTCTCTTCACCTGTACTGTGAGGTCAGTCTGGACACTTTCTCTTCACCTGTACTCTGAGGTCAGTCTGGACACTTTCTCTTCACCTGTACTGTGAGGTCAGTCTGGACACTTTCTCTTCACCTGTACTGTGAGGTCAGTCTGGACACTTTCTCTTCACCTGTACTGTGAGGTCAGTCTGGACACTTTCTCTTCACCTGTACTGTGAGGTCAGTCTGGACACTTTCTCTTCACCTGTACTGTGAGGTCAGTCTGGACACTTTCTCTTCCCTTGTACTGTGAGGTCAGTCTGGACACTTTCTCTTCACCTGTACTGTCAGGTCAGTCTGGACACTTTCTCTTCACCTGTACTGTCAGGTCAGTCTGGACACTTTCTCTTCACCTGTACTGTCAGGTCAGTCTGGACACTTTCTCTTCACTTGTACTGTGAGGTCAGTCTGGACACTTTCTCTTCACTTGTACTGTGCAATTAGCAAAAGCAGCTGCTCATCTCCCAGTAAATCAAACTCTGAAGGAACTGTCATCTTACAGGACCAGACCTTCAGTCTGCCAGGACTCAGTGACTCTCGGGCTAAAGTTTTTTGGACCAGAAGGTTGTTCAATAGTTAGGAATCAAGACAGAAGCTCTAGACACACCTTTGGAATTTAAGACTTTAATTGGACAAATACTAGCTGAAGTCCCTGGACAGACACTCCCGGGCCTCCTACACCTTCCAGGTACACTCCACTGGTCTTGGGGTTACTATGGTTAAAGCTGCACTATCCACATGCGGACTGGTCAGCTCCAAGAATAGAAGATTTGAAGAAGGATTGAAGATTTTTTGTCATTCTTGTTTTCTACAATCTGCCCTTTTTTCTGAGTCTGCTCCTGTACCAGATCCTTCTGACCTGTCCCAGCTGATTATCATGACCTTGGAGCTGTGTTTATTAAACAGCTCGCCCCAAACACCCCAAATGAAGCTATGGAGAAGTACATCCAGGAATCTTTGACAGCAGGAATTATAAGCCCATCTTCCTAGCCTGCTGGTGCTGTTTATTTGTTGATAAAAAGGACAAGTCACTCAGACCATGTTTTGATTATAAGGGCTTAAATAAGATCACATTACAAAACAAATGCCCACTTCCATCAATCAGTTCTGCCTTCACTCCTCTGTGGTTCCACTGTCTTCACAAATTTAGATCAACACTTATCTTGCACACGGGGGATGAGTGGAAGATGGCCTTTAATAATGCCTTATTCCCTGCCATATTCTAAATGCTAAATGAAATCTTACAGGACATATTGGAAGATATGTTTTGTTTATATAGATGACATTTTTATATTCACCAAAGTCCTTGAAACCCACAAGCTCCACGTCCATAAGATCCTCCCAAGGCTCCTGCAAAACAAGGCTCAAGAGTGTCAGTTTCATGCTACCTCTGCCTCTTTTTAGGATACATCATTGGCAAAGACCAAATGCAAGAATGGCTATCCAGATCTACTGTCGCATTGAAGCCCCTCTGACGGAACTTACCTCCACTTCTGTCGCTTTCTCTGGTGCCATAATCTCTCAGCACTCATCATAAGCTTTCATCCGCAAAGAGAAGCTATGATATTGGCAAACGAGAGCTCCTGACCATTAAACTAAGCCTTAAGGATTGGATTCAAGGGTGCTGCCCTACCCTGATCCTGGCACAGGACCTCCTAACTGCTTGTTTGTCCCTAACCCAGCCCGTGCTGATGTCCTTCAGTGGGCTCATTGCACTCACCTTACATGCCACCCAAGAGTCAACCGCACCCTATCTATCCTGCGGCACAAATTCTGGTGGCCCACAATGGAAATGGAAATTAGCTTGCTCAGTGTGTTCCCAGAGTAACACTTCTAATATGGTCCCTTCAGCATTATTGCAGCCTCTACCCATTCCAAACCATCCTTGATCCCACTTTGTGCTAGATTTCGTTACCGGCATTCCCCTCCAATGGGCATAATGTAATAATCACCATTGCTGATAGGTTTTCCAAGGCTGCTTGTTTCATTCCTGACCTGTTGGTGAACCATGTATTCCGGCTTCATGGAATCCCCTCTGACATTGTTTCTGACAGAGAGAAGTAATCAGCAGGTGGAGGTAGCGCTTCACGGTGTGTCCTCTGCCAATCCGTCCAGCTTCGTGTTCATCTTCCCTTGGTAGAATATGCTCATAACGCCCTGTTCAACTCCTCTCTGGGTGTAGCTTTGTTTACAGACCAGGACAGAGATCCGGCAGTTCCTTCAGGTCAGGATCACCTCCGCCATTGTCACCAAATCTGGAGAAAATCATACTCACCTGGACAAAGAGTATGGCTTTCTATTAAGGATCTGCCTCTTAAGGTGGAGTCTAAGAAATTGTAGGACCATTCGAGATGGAGAGGGTGATCATTTAAAGCTTCCCAGATCACTAAAGATCCATTCTACCTTCCATTACTACCTTGGTCAAACCTGTCCAGTCCAGTACCTTGCTCCCTCCCTGTCCACCCTTGCCTCCTCCCAGGTTGATCAATGACCACCCTGCCTACTCCTTGATGTCCGACGATGGGATTGTGGGTGCAATTTTTGGTGAATCGGGAGGGTTATGAAGGGTCTGAAGAAGCAGTGTTGGGTGCCCCGCAGACACATTTTGGACCCTTCCTTGATATGGGACTTCTACCGCCTTCATTCAGAGAAACGTGGTGGGCTGTCAGGGGGCGTCCATAGGGGAAGACGTACTGTCACAGTCCAAGCTGTGCCCTCTCTACAATCAAGTGGCTTCTAAAGATTCTCCAGACATCTCCTCGGTGCCAGAACATAAACCTGGTTACAGTTAGTACTACTACTAATTCACTTTGACACTTACTTGAAATTTTATGATTTGTTTTCCTAAAACTTATCAAATTTTTCTGTTGCTCCAGATTTCCCTACTGCCGCCTTCGGTCCTCCCTGTGATCCATCTCCTGCCTGCTGCTGACAACCTCTACCGACAAGATCTATTTTTTGTTAAAAACACTTTTACACCATTGGCTGTAGTCTGCTCCAACAATCAGAGGAGGAAAACATGGAGAACTTCTGCAGAATCAGCGAGCAAAGAACTAAACTGTTCATCTTAGAAGAGAGAAATGTGATTTTGATTGTAAATGATGGTGACCAATGAGCTCCTTCGTTTGACATGTGTCACTAAAATAAACAAATCTGATTGGACAAATGTGTCTGAGTTTGGCCTGAGACACAGAGGAGGAGGACTGAGACTGAGGTGGTTTTCACACTGGTCAGGTCTGAGTTCTGGGATCTCCACTGCTCTCTCAGTGGCTCCACTTACACTCTGGCCAGGGCGAGTGCAGGTGAATGCGACCGACCTCGGGCCGACTGATGCAGTCCACTGTGACAGTAAAAGTGCTTGGAATTTAGCACGTTTGTCTGACAAGGCCATTTGGATCAACTTAATATCAGCCACTGTCTCCTTCCTCTGCGCAGGTGAGCCCGGGTCTGTCTGCGCAGGTGAGCCCGGGTCTGTCTGCGCAGGTGAGCCCGGGTCTGTCTGCGCAGGTGAGCCCGGGTCTGTCTGCGCAGGTGAGCCCGGGTCTGTCTGCGCAGGTGAGCCCGGGTCTGTCTGCGCAGCTGCCACAGATGAATGCTGTCATTGTGTCCTTGCTGTACACAGGTGCCCCCCCCCTCCATCCCCCTCCACACCCCTCCGCGGCCCCTCCCCCCCTCCTTTCCGCGGGCCCCCAGCTCAGAGGCACAGAGTTTGTTCCTGTTGTTGTGAGTTCAGCTGAATTTTCTGGTGTGTGGTTCATAACTGCAGAGGATCAGAGCGACGGGGGCAGAACTAACAAATGTGCGGGGTCAATTGGTAAGAACACTCGTCCTCCTCTCTTCCTCTTCTCTTCCTCTCTTCCTCCTCTTCTCTTCCTTCTTCTCTACTCACCTCCTTCTCCTCCTCTACTCCTTCTCTCCTGCTCCTCTTCCACTCTTTCTCCTCCTCCTCTCCTCCTTCTTTCCTCCTTCTCTCCTTCATTCTTTATCCGTTTATCTTGTCTTGCTGTGGCACGCTGCAGATTTAGGATTTATCTTTGTGTCTCAAGAGGTGGAACAACAAAGTAAAAGTAGTAAAGTTAAGTACAATTATCTTTACTTAAGTACGTTTTACAAAGTATACAGTATCTGTACTTTCTACTCCACTACATTTTTGAACTGCACTAAAAAATAGAAGTATTTTTATCGTTGTGTGAGACCTGCTGAAAAGGAAGAGGGTTTATTTTTAACATGTTCATAATTTGAGCAAATCAAAAATATACAAATAAAAACTGAAAAAAAAACGATTGATTCAATTGTTTCTGTTGAACAAAATTCAGCTCAAATCTTTATCAAAATCACCACATTTGAAGGTTTATTACACTCAAAATCTTTTACTTTTAGTAAAGTACATTTGTAAACAGGTACTTTAATACTTTTACTTAAATAGAGTTTTTCCATGTGATACTTTACTTTTATCATACCATAGCAAAGGTATCTGTACTTTTACTTTAGATTTGAGTACTTCTTCCAGCGCTGTGACAGATGTTTTAATACCAAAAAGACTTTTTCAGTGAGTTTTTTTCCCCAAGAACTTTAGACGTTTAGAAGTTTAGACATTTAGAAGTTTAGACATTTAGAAGTTTAGACGTTTAGAAGTTTAGACGTTTAGACGTTTAGACTTTTAGATGTTTAGAAGTTTAAACGTTTAGAAGTTTAAATCTTTAGAAGTTTAAACATTTAGAAGTATTAAACGTTTAGACCAGGGGTCGGGAACCTTTTTAGCCGAGAGAGCCAAAAAAAGTCACATATTTTAAAATGTATTTCCGTGAGAGCCATACAATATGTTTTAACTCTGAATACAACTAAATGTGTGATTTTTTAAACAAGACCAACCATTTTAGAGTATAAGAAGTCTCTGACTGTATTGTTAATATTTGTTTTAATAACATCTGTGGGAGCCAAGTTTTGGTTGACGTTTGGTAATGCGCAAATTCAGAGTGTTAATATTTTAATGTTAATAAATGATGTTTTATGTTAATATTTGATTTATATGTATACGCTACACTTGTTTTATTGCATTAATGTTGATTTTGGAAAATATCTTAGGATTGTCATTATTAAAGTTTTATGTAAATATGTTACCGTCACTTTAAGAGCGATAGAGCGCACAAGGAAAAACAGCACGTGCTGTGAGAACGTGTTACCGTAGTATTGTTCATTTTTGAGAATTACTTGATTTGATTACTTCTGTATTTATGTGTAAATTATTCATTACTTATTGTGTTCACAAATGTCAGCTAAGATTTATCTGAGAGCCAGATGCAGTCATCAAAAGAGCCATGTCTGGCTCGCGAGCCATAGGTTCCCGGCCCCTGGTTTAGACAGTTACATGTTTAGAAGTTTAGACGTTTAGAAGTTTTGACGTTTAGATGTTTGGCTGTTTATGGTGCGTTCACTTCAGGGTGTCAAGAATGCGTTGGACGCCTCTAGTTCAGGGGTGTCCAAACTTTTCTCATTGAGGGCCACCTATAAAAGCACAGACAAAGCTAAAGGCCAATTGAGGGCCATAGACTGGTCATGAATATAGTGAATACTTCAAATCTGTGTGTTTATTACAGGTTAGACTGAACCACTAGACTGTTATTCATGTTTACATCCTCAATAGGACAAGTTAAATATTTGATATGGGCCTGTTAAAGTAGATTTTCAGAAATATACAGTAAAAAGTACTGTTTAAAGTAATATGGGCCAATTCACCTGGAAGCTTGAGGGCCAAGAAAAATTGGTCTGAGGGCCGCATTTGGCCCCCAGGCTGCTCTAGTTGGATGCTATTGCATTTGAGGGAAGATGCCTCCGATGCGTGTCATGGACGCCCTGGACACCATGGCGTCCATTGTGAATTGCGAGTGCCTTTGGATGTTTTGTTTTTTCTCTTTGTGAACGCTGCAGACCAGGTTGAGAGAGTGACTTTTATGTATTTTTTACATAAAAGACATCAACAGAGGTGATCGGCTCAGTGGCGTGTCTGGATCTGTGACTAGCCTTTATGCTAGCCAGTGCACTCTGCATAATTAAGTTGCCACTAGTTTGTGGCTGATGTCTTTCTACTTTTTCCAGATAATGATGTTGCTTTGTCACTGGAGCGTAGTCTCTGATTGATTGACGTTGCGGGTCAAACGCCAAAAAGTTCAGCTTTTTCAACTTTTGGATGCACGAACAAAGTGTCCAACGCCTGAACACTCAAGACGCACACTCTGACACTTGACGCACCGCAAAAACGCAGGGCGGTGTCCACCATAGACTTTGCATGTAAACGCGACGCTCTGATGTGAACACACCATTAGAAGTTTAGACGTTTAAACATTTTGAAGTTTAGATGTTTTTTTTTAAAACCCTTTGGAGTCACATGTTACAAATGAGCTCAGATTTTCTTTTTTCGTCCATATTGTAACCTCTTTTCACTGTCATATCACAGTATTATCTCACTGCACAGTGACCTCCACGTCCCCTGTAGTTTGTTTATTTTATTTTCATTGTGATATCGCGTGCTACCAAACTGCACAGGGACCACAGCGCCCCACCTCTTTAACCCTTGGCTCTGGAAGTTGAATTATTTTATTTTTGCCATAGATTTTCAAAACTAAAGATTGTTTATTAAAGTCTTTTACCTCATGAGCATTCTATCTGTGCTTTAAAGAGGCACAGATAGAGATTATTAAACTTTTTTGTCTTACTAAATCTGCAGCTGGAATTTGATGTTAAATCTTTTTTCTGTTTGAATGTTTTGGATTAACGATGGTTCATTTCAAACTCGATCAAGTTGTCCACACAAGTGGAAAAATGTGATTTTGAACGTTTCCTTGTCTGAAGCAATTCAGGAAAAGTTAAGATTTCAAATAAATATTAATCATTGTTCAGAGGGTTGCTATGGAGATGTTTCACCTATTTAGCGTGTCTTAAAGCTCTTGGAACATTTTTGGACAGAAGTTGGACATAGTAAAAGTATATTATGTTATAAGTTTGCTTCAGTAAGCTTTTAACCTGTGTGCAACAGGCTAACACAGACTAGGACAGGCTAGCACAGGAGGACACAGGCTAGCGACAGCTAACACAGGCTAGCACTGTCCAACACAGGCTAACACAGGCTAGCAGAGGCTAACACAGGCTAGCACTGTCCAACACAGGCTAACACAGGCTAGCAGAGGCTAACACAGGCTAGCACTGTCCAACACAGGCTAGCAGAGGCTAACACAGGCTAGCAGAGGCTAACACAGGCTAGCACAGGATAACACAGGCTAGCACAGGATAACACAGGCTAACACAGGCTAACACATGCTAGCAGAGTCTAACACAGGCTAACAGAAGCTAACACAGGCTAACACAGTCTAGCGTTTTGTATTGCGACTGCTGGAGGGTGGAGCTGTTGTTTTGCTCTGGACAAAGCTCTAGATCCATCTGACCAGCACAGCACTGACCATTCTGGACTCTCCTCTCTCCCCTCTCTCCTCTCTCTCCTCCCTCTTTCGCTCTCTCTCCTTTCTCTCCTCTCTCTTTCTCTCCCTCTCCCCTCTCTCTATTCCCTCTTTTTCTCCTCCCCTCTCTCCTCCCTCTCTTCTCTCTCCTCCCTCTTTTTCTCCTTCTCCTCCCTCTCCTCTCTCTCCTCTTCTTCGTTCTCTCCCTCTTCCCTCTCTCTCCTCTCACTCCTCCCTCTCCTCTTCTTCTTTCACTCAATCTTCCCCCTCTCTCCTCTTGCTCCTCCCTCTTTTTCTCCTCCCCTCTCTCCTCTCTCTTCTGCCTCTTTCTCTCTCCTCTCTTCTCTTCTTCCTTCTCTCCCTCTTCCGTTTCTCTCCTCTCGCTCCTCCTTCACCTCCCTCTCTCTCTCTCTCCTCCTCTTCTTTCTCTCCCTCTTCCCTTTCTCTCCTCTCTCTCTCCCCTCTCTCTCTCTCCCCTCTCTCACCTCTCTCTCTCCTCTCTCACCTCTCTCACCTCTCTCTCCTCTCTCACCTCTCTCTCTCCTCTCTCACCTCTCTCCTCTCTCACCTCTTTCTCTCCTCTCTCTCACCTCTCTCTCCTCTTTCTCTCCTCTCTCACCTCTCTCTGACCTCTCTCTCCTCTCTCCTCTCTCTCTCTCTCCTCTCTCTCCTCTTTCTCTCCTCTCTCTCACCTCTCTCTCACCTCTCTCTCTCCTCTCTCCCCTCTCTCTCCTCTCTCTCTCCTCTCTCCCCTCTCTCCCCTCTCTCTCCCCTCTCTCTCTCCTCTCTCCCCTCTCTCACATCTCTCTCTCCCCTCTCTCACATCTCTCTCTCCCCTCTCTCTCCTCTCTCCCCTCTCTCTCTCCTCTCTCTTTGACTGAACCATCACACATTTATTCATGCTCACACCCTCAATGGGACACATTAAATATTTGATATGGGCTTGTTAAAGTACATTTTCATAAATATACAGTAAAAAGTACTGTGTAAAGTATTTGGGCCAATTCACCTGGAAGCTTGAGGGCCAAGAAAAATTGGTCTGAGGGCCACAGTTTAGGCATATCTGCTCTACCCTTTTTCTCCCCCTCTTTCTTCTCTCTCTTTTGTATTCTCATGGTTAGGCTGCTTTTTGGGTAGAGGTTGATGGTTCAATTCCTGCAGGGGAATTTCCAGTGATGGGAAGAATACTTTGAAAAAGAATTTGGTTACAGAATAGTGAATGCCCAAATGAAAATGTATTTGTCGCTGTTGTTGACTCACTTTAAAGGACACATATTTCTCTATTCTCACATGTTTAACACACAAACAAACTTGCATATTTAAACAGAAAACACTCTGTTCCACCATGTGATGTCATTAGGTGCTAATACAGGAAGTGCTGCACTGTTTTAAAAACATACACCTTCACTAGAATCATTTGGATAATTTCAGCCCTGGAGTTGCCCATCTCTACTGAACTAAAGGTAAAAGGAGCCGTTAACTACCACTTCATGACATCACAAGGTGGAACAGAGCATTTTGAGCTTTGGAGATGTAGACAGACTAATAATAAAGTGTTACTCAAACATGTGTGAATGAAACAAAACACAACTCCAGATCTGTTTTTGAGAAGTAGAACATGACTTAAAGCCACAAGAGTCACTTTTGTATGAGCTTTAATATCAGGGCTGAGACCTCAGACGATCTGGTTTGTATAATGCCAAGTCAATGATTATTCTCGTCTGAGTGAGCAGAAGTAATGTAGTTTTTGTCTTCCACACCAGAACCTCTGATTGACTGATTAGTGTTTCAGCCTCACAGCCAGAAGGTCCTGGGTTCGACTCCCAGGAGATATATATATATATATATATATATATATATATATATATATATATATATATATCACAGGGGGCTAAAAACCATTTCATTCCATTTTTTATGTATTATTTCCAACACAGATGGCCATGTCTGTCCCTGATTGGCTAATCCAGCGGTTAATCACACCCATTTGAAAATAGAGAAATTCACCAGTGACCAGACTCACATTTGGACATAGTATTGAAAAAGTGTGTCTGTTGTGCGTGTGCTGTGTGACTTTAGTGTGTCTGTCATGTGTGTCTTTAGTGTGTCTGTCGTGTGTGTCTGTTGTGTGTGTCTGTAGCATGTCTGTCCTGTGTGTCTGCCATGTGTCTTTAGTGTGTCTGTCGTGTGTCTTTAGTGTGTCTGTCGTGTGTCTTTAGTGTGTCTGTCGTGTGTCTTTAGTGTGTCTGTCGTGTGTCTTTAGTGTGTCTGTCGTGTGTCTTTAGTGTGTCTGTCGTGTAGTGTGTCTATCCTGTGTGTCTGTCGTGTGTCTTTAGTGTGTCTGTAGTGTGTCTCTCATATGTGTCTATCCTGTGTGTCTGTCGTGTGTGTCTGTAGTGTGTCTGTCCTGTGTGTCTGTCATGTGTGTCTTTAGTGTGTCTGTCGTGTGTCTGTTGTGTGTGTCTGTAGTGTGTCTGTCCTGTGTGTCTTTAGTGTGTCTGTCATGTGTCTGTCGTGTAGTGTGTCTGTAGTGTCTGTTTTGTGTCTGTAGTGTGTCCGTCATGTATCTGTCGTGTGTAGTGTGTTTGTCATGTGTCTGTTTTCTGTCTGTCGTGAGTCTGTAGTGTATTGTGTGTTTGTAGTGTGTCTGTTGTGTGTCTGTAGTATATTGTTTGTCTGTTGTGTGTCTGCGTGTGTCTGTCATGTGTAGTGTGTTTGTCATGTGTCTGTTGTGCGTCTGTTGTGTTGCTGATGTGTCTTTAGCATGTAGCAGTTTCACTTTCATGTTGAATCTGTGTTGCTGTAATTCCCTCAGGTTTCCCAAGGGGACGCTGTTGAGAAGCTGGCTCACCAAGTCGCGTCCCCGTCTGCTGCTGCTGATCGCCGGACTCAAGCGGCCCCAGGTCACGCTAATGCGTCGCAAACGGATGAAGCGTACCAAAGTTGCCAAGACCACGTAAGCACCGGTAAATATAAAACTACCAAGAAACGGAGCCACGTGAACACTGACAAATTGGGGTGGTGGCTTTTGGTCTAACAGGTATCCACACTTTAAACTCCGCCCCTTCAGCCAGGTGTTTGTAATCTGAAACACCTGGCTGTAATAGGGACAGTCCTGTGTGATGTCACGTAGTACTTGAAATTACAGGCCACTGGAGGCAACACAAACTTTTTTATTACTTTTAAAGATGTTTTTGCGAAATATTGTAGACAATACTATTAAAACACCACATACACAGTTTATTAGCGAAACAAATGTTGATTTAGTGTTTAGTTCCACTTTAAACCTACTGTGCTTGAGTCTCTATGGTTCTCATCTCTGTGGATCATTTTGTTATAATTCACACATTTAAATCACAATATTCATCTAAAACCACTTCAAAAAAGAAACAAATCCATTGACCTCCGCGTTTGAAAACTGCGGTGTCCAATGGGAGCTGACGTCACCCTAAACGTCATCACAACAAAACGCCGCATGCTGTCAGCGCCCCCTATGGACAGCTGCACATCACAGTAGAGCAGTACATTTTTTTCATTTATAACAAAATGACTATGCAACGCTGATACTCGTAGGATTCGGTTAGGGGTTAAGGTTAGACCGTCAAAATGGCGTCTTGAAAATAGTGGATTAAAGATTAAACTCAAACATGAATCACTCCAAATACAACTTCAGAGGCTCAATGAGAAGAAGCGACTAGAACATGGATAAACATCTGAACACTAGAACATCTGGTTCTAGTACCAAAAATAAAAACGAGCGTTACATAAACCTCTGCAGCTGCTCTAAAGTGAGCCTGATTTGACCTTTCACCTTTGAGGCTCATGTTGTGCGTGTACTCTCTCCCCTCAGAACCTACAGTCGGATGCCCCATTTCTCGTGAGCGCTGCGCCTTCCGGATCCGTGCCGCCGAGAAAACGCTCCTCCGCCATGTTGGATCAGAGCCCCGCCCCCCACGGACAAACCCCGCCCCCAGGCCCCGCCCAGTCCAGGTCCGGTCCGGCCCACAGAGGTCCAGGCCCCCGGACTAAGGCCCAGACTGAACCCTCCTCAGAGCTGCTTCTGTTCTGTGACTGTCTGTGTCTGTGCAACAATAAACTGTGAGCTCATAGACTCCGCCTTTCATTCAGATGCCCTCCCATCCTCCACCTCCCTGTGTGTCAGATGCCCTCCCATCCTCCACTGTCCCTGTGTGTCAGATGCCCTCCCGTCCTCCACTGTCCCTGTGTGTCAGATGCCCTGGGTTCCTCCTGTGTCCCTGTAGTATTTGAGTGAGCGGCAGGTCAAATGTCTCTAGTGAATCTGCAGATGTGGTAGTGTGTCAGATGCCCTCCCAGATGTTGGAGAGCTGGAGAATGGACCTTGTCACTTATAAAAATGATCAGGGAAAACATTTGTTAGATTTAAAATTTCTTATCTTCTTATTGCCAGGTTCAGTGCTGATATCCGGTTGTTTTGAGCCTAAAACAACTGGATTTCAGCACTGAACCTGGCAACCCAAATGAGTCATAAGGCTCATTCTGCTTTCTGATTGGATAACTGTCTGGAACCAAAATACCAAATTATCACAAAAAATTGTCTGTCAAGTCCAGTGTTTTTGTAATTAACAATTGTAATGAAGTTGTACTGTTGTCAGTAAAAGTTCTATTTGATTTCAACATGTTTACCTCTACCTCCTCCCTTATGGGACTTAAAATCAAAATCTTTCACACAATTCCTTTAACTATTGTGTTAAGCAATTATTTTATGTGTTTATAAATAGACTTTATTTGTAGATTTTCAGAACCTCCTTTAATACATTTGGTTATTTATTGTTAATACGAGAGTCATTCAATAAATAAGGTGATTTTTTCGGTATAAGGACTTTTAATATAGTTAGAAGCTTACTTTTTTTTTTTTTTTTAACTTGTTTTTCACATTGATTTAATTTCTTTTGCAGATAAAAAACAAAACTTTGAGAGTTTTGGTGATTAACAAAGATGGCCAACCAAGAAGCATGCTCCAGGATTGAACAGCGGTCATATATGTAAACCTGTTGAAATCCATAGGAGAATGTCACTGTGTCTGGTTCACCGCAACCAAAAACTTGATAACTGACCGCTGTTCAATCCTGGAGCTTCTTGGTCGGCCATCTTTGTTAATCGCCAAAACTCTCAAAGTTTTGTTTTTTATCTGCAAAAGAAATTAAATCCATGTGAAAAACAAGTTAAAAAAAAAAAAGTAAGCTTCTAACTGTATTAAAAGTCCTTATACCGAAAAAAATCACCTTATTTATTGAATGACCCTCGTATATTTCCCCTTTTCCAGAGTTCATCGGATTCATGAAGTTTGTCTCCCTCTGGTGGACATATGACAGTAACGCAGCGAGTGTATACAAACTGCGTGAAAGTAAAAAATAACTCAAGTAACATTAATTAAAATAATCTCAAACCAAAGGTTATATTTTAGAGAATGAGCGGTTTGGCGTTCACTCTTGTTTTAATGCACATCATGCCCGTATTTCAGTTTTTAATGACGCAAACCGCTCTTCGTTAACTATCGTTGTTTGTGTAGTGAGCGGAGGGATACAGCACAATTCAAACCGAGGAGCGGATCGGCCGTGCCGAATCCGTCCGCTGCGTAAGTTAGACCCAGGCGTTAACGTGTAAAACGGGCTTATTACGTCTGGGTAAATGATAAAAATACACAAAAATGATTGAGCGAGGGGTCTGTAGTGAGCGCATTGTGTTTGTTGCCTATGAAGCCGCTCTCGAGGCTGTGTGCGCTCGCCCTCCCAGCGCCTCCTCGTGGTCACAGACTGTCACCGGTCACTTCCAGTTCAGGCAGCGGGTCCTGGCGCCTTCTCTGCCCCGGAAAAACAGCGTCGAGCCGCGGCCACAGAGGGCCACGGAGCACCGCAGAGATGCCCGGGATGATGGACAAGGGCTCGGAGTACATGGGCAAAGGCCGCTCTAACGGAACCAAGAGCCCGTCCACGGCCTCCAACGGACATTGCACGGAAGACAGCAGCGACGAGGAGCACGGTGGGTAGCCTCGGTCAGCCGCGGAACCTCGGGCGCAGAACACGAGGAGCTTGCGATTCAAATGCGACCAAACTCGTCCTAGGGTAAATGTTTAAAACTCGGCTTATATGAGACTGAATACATGTCATATTTATGTAATACAGCTTTTACAACGAGAACAGAGCGGAGCCTCGATCACGGGCACGGGTAGCCTCGAACACAGGGAGCCTAGAGCACAGGGAGCCTCGAACACAGGGAGCCTCGAGCACAGGGAGCCTCGAACACAGGGAGCCTAGAGCACGGGGAGCCACGAACACGGGGACCCTCGAGCACGGGGACCCTCGAGCACGGGGACCCTCGAGCACGGGGACCCTCGAACACAGGGAGCCTCGAGCAATCACCAGACCAGGACGAAAGAGGAACTGGATCAGGTCTAAGGCAGGAACTGTACCAAAGATAGAACAGACCCCAGAGACTAAAGCAAAACAGTTTATAACCGCCACAATAACAATTCTTCCCGGAGTACATCTTATTTATTTCTGATACAAAATGAAAGGAACTTTGCCCCTAAATGAGACGGAACATATTTGACTGTTACAGCGATGGACAGGTGTTTTTTTCCCTAATAATAATAATAATAGTATTAATACTGCATTAGTCTTATCGCACTTTTCGAGACGTTCAAAGTCTATTTACAATTTGTGCATTTTTTTATTCACTCCACACTGTGTGGACCTTCTGTAGCTACAGCTGCCCTGGGACACACTGACAGAAGTGAGGCTGACAATCTGAGCCATCGACCCTTCGACCATCAGCATTCACAGACACACCACATTCACACTAGGTAGTGTGGGTCAAGTGTCTTGCCTAAGGACACAACAACAATTTTTGCCTCTGGAGGTTTGACCACAACATCTTTGTCTTTCTGCTTTGACCAATATTGAGAGTTTGTTAAAGAGGGGATATTCTGGAAAATCCACTTTTTGGATCTTTCTCCCCTCCTTACAGTTAGCAGTATGAGCCTGTACGAGGCTCCGCCCACATGCCTACGTCACCCATGCTCCCACATGACAATCCTCCATAAATATACAAAAACATGATACAAAACTGTACACAACAACTGAACAAACCTGATGTGATGTGCAGTAGTTTCATTAGTGGGTTGCAGCTAATTGTGTTGTACTAGTGTGCTGAAGGGGGAGTGACTTAGCACTGAGAGCAAAAGGGGGGGGGGGAGTCAGAGCATCAAAAAAGTGCCCAAAAGGACCAAAACTCAGAGCTCAGCCTGATCAGAATCACAGACCTGCAGAGGGATGAGCTTTTCTCTGAACTGGGTTTAACCAAAGTCTGATGTCTTGTTCTGACTTGTTCTGCTGCTGTGATGCTGTGATGTCATGATTGAATGATAAATATGCCACATGTATCGCTAAAGTGTTAGCCAGGTTAGCGAATTCTATAGAAATGACGAATCAGACCTATTCCAAAACTGTTATGTTCAGATGTTCATCCATGTTCTAGTCATGTTTCTCATTGAGCCTCTGAAGTTGTGTTTGAGTAATCTTTAATCTCTTATTTTCAAGACGCCATTTTGTCGATCTACCCCTGTTTAACCTCCACCAGTACATGCCCACTGTGATGTGCACGCCCACTGTGACGTGCATGCCCACTGTGACGTACACGCCCACTGTGACGTACACGTCCACTGTGATGTACACGCTCACTGTGATGTACACACTTCCTCCTCCAGTTTTATTTTCTTAATCAGCGATACTCGTTGGATTCGGCAGCGTTGCGTCATTATTTTGGTACAAATGAAAAAAATGTGCTGCTCTAGTGTGATGTGTAGCTGTCCATAGGGGGCGCCGACACCATTTTGTGATGGTATTTACGATGATTTTGGCTCCCATTGAACACCGCAGTTTTCTAACACGGAAGTCAGCGGACTTGTTTCTTTTATTAAGTGGTCTTAGATGAATATTGTGATTTAAAATGTGTAAATTATAACAATGATTCACAAGGGTCAAAGATGAGAATCACAGAGACACAAGCACAGCACGGCTGATTTAAGAGTGATCTTCTCCCCGTTTCATTTGTTCAGGCCAATATCGTCAAAACACAGATAAGTTGTGTTTATGTTAATAGTCTGATTATGTGAGAGCCATGAAGGTGGAAAAACACTGTATAAAATGTGATCATTTTTACCATAAAATGACATGAGCAGTAAATAAATAAATAAACATGTTGCTGAGTGTTTCATTCACCATGTCATTACTGTGCTTGAAACGATAATAATAATAATAATAATAAAAAATCTAAAGTTTTTCCTGTAATATGTTTCTTCAGATGTGGGGATGAGGGTGGGCTCCGACTATCAGGCCTCCATCCCCGACTTTGAACCAGGCGCAACCAAGTACGCGGACAAAGAGAGCGGAGGCATGCTAGTGTGGTCCCCATATCACTGCATCAGCGACTCCAAGTGTGAGAATACACACACATACATATATATATACACACACAAACTCTACATTAGACTCTACATTAGACTTGAGTTGGTTTTTGTTTTGTCTTTTTGTTTCTCTTTTGGCCTAGTTTAACTCATAGATGAAGCAAATTCATTTTTTATTTTACATGATCTATGTATCATCAGATTTAGAATTTTTAACCTATTCCTGGGGAGGTGTTCTGGGCATGTCCCACCGGGAGGAGGCCCTGGGGAAGACCCGAGACACGCTGGAGGGACTATGTCTCTCAGCTGGCCTGGGAACGCCTTGGGGTCCCACCAGAGGAGCTGGAGGACGTGTCTGGGGTGAAGTCTGGGAGTCCCTGCTCAGACTGCTGCCCCCGGCCCCGGATAAGAGGAAGAAAATGGATGGATGGACCTAAAAAATCTGTCATACAGCTTGTATGAAAATGATTGAAACAAAGTGACAGTTTTACTGCGTTTAAAATTCAAAATCTGATGAAGCAATGATTTTCTATAAATAAAATCATTCTCACAAAACATAATTCACATGTACCACATCCTTTTATCATATTGTAGCCCTGATTTACATAATGGAGCTGGCTTGTGTCCCTTAAGGCAGGTTCTCATGGTGTGAGTGTGGACATACACATAGTTTGTCCTCTATCAGGTTCTCATGTTGTGAGTATGGACACACACAGTCCGTCCTCTGTCAGGTCCTCATGTGCCTCTCTCTCTTCACAGTGGACGAGTACATCGCTATTGCCAAAGAGAAACATGGATACAACGTGGAGCAGGTGACGCCTCGTTTCCTCATCTCAAACAGACCTGGAGTTTGGGTTTAGGTTCATTCCAACTGAGTTCTGTCATTCTGCATAAAAACTCCTTTGCCAGGATTGTTGTGTCACAGATAGCAGTTTTTAAAGAGGCGGTATTATGTCAAATGTTCTTTTTCAAGCCTACCCTGTTAAGCCATTGTCCCATCAAAAGTATGTCTGAAAGGGTTTTAGATGTTATTTTCTTAATCGGTGATACTCGTAGTATTCGGCAGTGTTGCATTGTCATTTTGGTACAAATGAAAAAAATGTGCTGCTGTAGTGTAATGTGCAGCTGTCCATAGGGGGCGCCAACAGCATGTGCCGCTTTGTTGTGCTGGCGTCAGCCCCCATTGGACACCGCAGTTTTCCAGCACGGAAGTCAGTGGACTTGTTTCTTTTATGATGTCGATTTAGATGATTATTGTGATTTAAAATGTGTAAATTATAACAAAATTATCCACAAGGGTCAGAGATGAGAACTATAGAGACACAAGCTCAATAGAGCTGGTTTAAGACCTGGTTCAGTCCCAGGCCTAACCGAAGTCTAACTGAGTTCTCACCCACGACCTCACCCACGGCCTCACCCACAGCCTCACCCACGGCCTCACTCTGGTCTCACCCACGGCCTCACCCACAGCCTCACCCCGAGTCTCACTCTGGTCTCACTCTGGTCTCACTCTGGTCTCAGCCCGGTCTCACCCACGGCCTCACCCCGAGTCTCACTCTGGTCTCAGCCCGGTCTCACCCACGGCCTCACCCCGAGTCTCACTCTGGTCTCAGCCCGGTCTCACCCACGGCCTCACCCCGAGTCTCACTCTGGTCTCAGCCCGGTCTCACCCACGGCCTCACCCCGAGTCTCACTCTGGTCTCACTCTGGTCTCACCCCGGTCTCACCCCGATCTCTGGTCTTTGCCCTCAGGCTCTGGGCATGCTCTTCTGGCACAAGCACAACATCGAGAAGTCTCTGGCTGATCTCCCAAATTTCACTCCGTTTCCAGACGAGTGGACGGTGGAGGACAAGGTTCTGTTTGAGCAGGCCTTCAGCTTCCACGGCAAGAGCTTCCACCGCATACAGCAGATGGTGAGTACTGCCAGTACTATAAGTACTAATAGTGTTGCTACAAACTAGTGCTTCAAACTCAATTTTGACACTAAGGAGTAGATTCGCTACTCGCTAGCAATTCCAATACCACAATGATAATAAACATACTCTTTATACTGTGATGTTCCACATTAAATGTTGTGCTTTGTGTTCTATTACTATGTGTTTTATATCTGTGTAATCCTCAAAGTCCAGTAGGTTCCATAGTGCTCAGTGGTCCTGGTTTGTTTCTGGTTTGTTTCTGGTTTGTTTCTGGTTTGTTTCTGGTTTGTTTCTTGTTTGGTCCTGGTTTGGTCCTGGTTTAGTCCTGGTTTAGTCCAGTACGCTCATAGTGGTCCATGGGTGTATACTAGTCTATGTGTCTTATACTTGTTCAGATTCAGCTCAACATCATGGTAAACATATTCAGAAAAGGTTCATTTCTGTCAATGGGACTTTTTAGTACCTGTGAACACTAAGTATCTAGTTTCAGTATTGATAAGTGTCTGATTTTTGATACTTTTGGTAATATCTATGAAGGTACATTTGTTCCAAAAAGTTTGACTGCGTAAATGTTGATTTGTACACTGGCAAACAAAAATACACTAAGTTGTGGCTTATTTCAGTGCCACTGCCTGAGCCCACACCCATTAACTGAACTGAATAAAGCTGAGCCAGGAGTCTGTCTCTGCTGGTCATGATCTCTGGGGGCATCGGCCGGCTTTCTCCTCATCGTTCACTGGTTCACATACAGTACACCGTCGTCAGGCACCAACTCACTGGCCTAAGAAGCCCCAGGGTCGTGCACTGTGAGTGCGTAAATTGGGACGTGTGTCTTGGGTAAAGCGCTCCCAGTTTTCACTCTCGGCGCATATGTTTCAGGTGATTTGCGGTTGTATGTTTCAGGTGATTTGCGGTTGTATGTTTCAGGTGATTTGTGGTTGTATGTTTCAGGTGATTTGCGGTTGTATGTTTCAGGTGATTTGTGGTTGCTCTGCCTGCATCAGTGGAGCTGTGGCACTGATGTGAGCGTGACCGCTGTTTTGACTTTTGTTTTATGAACTATTTCCAAAGATGCAGTCCTTGAGTATAAGTTGTGGATCATGGAGTGCCCGGTCAAGGGGGGAGGGTCCAGCGTTTTTTTTTTAGAATAGAAAGAAGGAATTAATGAATGCACTGGTCTAATGTATTGTATTCTGCCCAAGTGAAATTAACTTAAACGTATGTTATGCCTTCACATTGTTAATTAAACCCAGTGCTATATTATGTGGAACCTGCTCTGTTCTGTAATAAGTGCCTTACTCCAGGTTAACTGCAATGACCTTGTTGCAAAAAAATTCCTAATGTTTGTAACCACTTGTAATGTCACACTAGCCTTATTAGCAGGAAAAAGTCGGAGAGATGTCTGCTAGCATAAGTCGCTAACTAATGGTAACATGTTTTCTGAGAAACTTGTTAACACTTTTGTTGCTACGCAATTTACTTTGGTATACAACTTATTAAAAGCTTAATAATGCACATCATAATATCACATAAAGGTGACGTACTGTCAGATTTCGGGTTAGCTCCTTTACTGTATATAAACCAGTTTAGCCATTGCCACAGCAACCCCAGTCCCTTCTAGCCCCGCCCCCCGCTGTCTTCAGCCACTGCGCTCACAAATCTTTTTGAGACAAACTCAGCGCAACGAATGTCTCAAGTTCAAACTTTTTGGAACAAATGTACCTTCATAAATATCGATTGATACCAGAGCAGAGACTGTAAACGGCATTTATGTTCTCAAATAAACAAACTAAAATAAAATAAGATAAAACTGATCTAAATGTTTATGTAACTTATTATCTCTGAGAAATGTCAGAACAACTTTTCGATAGTCACTGAACCGATATTTGGAAGCCGAGACCAGTATGAGACCAGTATGAGACCAGTATGAGACCAGTATGAGACCAGTATGAGAGCAGTATGAGACCAGTATGAGACCAGTATGAGACCAGTATGAGACCAGTATGAGACCAGTATGAGAGCAGTATGAGACCAGTATGAGACCAGTATGAGACCAGTATGAGACCAGTATGAGACCAGTATGAGAGCAGTATGAGACCAGTATGAGACCAGTATGAGACCAGTATGAGACCAGTATGAGACCAGTATGAGACCAGTATGAGACCAGTATGAGACCAGTATGAGACCAGTATGAGACCAGTATGAGACCAGTATGAGACCAGTATGAGAGCAGTATGAGAGCAGTATGAGAGCAGTATGAGAGCAGTATGAGAGCAGTATGAGAGCAGTATGAGAGCAGTATGAGACCAGTATGAGAGCAGTATGAGACCAGTATGAGACCAGTATGAGACCAGTATGAGAGCAGTGTCCTATCAGAGTCCGATCAGTGTCAGATCAGTGCTTCCGTTTCTTGTTTTGTGCTGCTCTTACACTAAACGCTAAAATCTTTTTGTTGTTCAGTTGCCGGATAAATCCATTTCGTCTCTGGTGAAATATTATTATTCGTGGAAGAAGACACGCTCCAGAACCAGCCTCATGGACCGGCAGGCTAGAAAGTTAGCTAGCCGCTCCAACCAGGAAGACAGGTACTTTTACTGCTATTACTACTACTACTACTACTACTACTACAGCTACTGTTACTACAACTACTACTACTACTACTACAACTACTGTTACTACTACAACCCCCACCCTGTGTTTGAATGTCCAATGAGGAAAACAGGTACTTTTACTGTTATTACTGCAACTACAATTACTACTACTACGTCTACTAGGCAAGGCAAGTTTATTTGTACAGCACAATTCATACAAAAAAAATCTCAATACAACAAATCAAAACAAAAATAATCATGAATAATCACCATAAAATGAACATTAAAAGAGAAGAAGCAGAATAAAAACCTTTGGACCTTACAACGATGTGACTCAAGTCGTGTGACTCAGGTCGTGTGACTCAGGTCGTGTGACTCAGGTCGTGTGACTCAGGTCGTGTGACTCAGGTCGTGTGACTGGCTTCAAGTCTAAACTCTGATAGTTGATATGTGATAAATACTGATGAGATTGGACTGGCTCAAGTCTTTATGGGCTAATAATAATCTCACACGTTTAAACTGGATTGACGTAAATGGACTGGAGTGTTCAGCTTTGTGTCTGAAATGTGGGAATGCTCGTTCTGCTAACAGCTCCAGCTAAAGGCTAGCACTAGCAGCTTTACACCAGAACGTTTTTTTTTTCAGTGTTTTATTCATAATCAGGATCCACAGTGAGATAAACCAGAGCTTCTATCTTCTTCATGTCGTGCTGTGTCCAGTTAAACACCTGCCTCTATTTTTATGATTCTCCCAATGCATCTTGGTCTATACTGACCTCTCTAGTGACCAGTGCTGAACACTGCTTTTCAAGCACTAAACATGTGTGAGCCCTAAATAGCGCCCCCTGTAGGGAGAGTGTGGACATTCAGTCTCTATGTCTGATTATTTGTGTTTCAGTGATGAGGAAATGGAGGAAGCCAATCCGATCGAAGCAAACGACAGTGACTACGACCCCAACAAGGAAACAAAGAAAGAGGTGAGAGGAGTGAGGGAGGAGGAGGGAGGGAGAGAGAGGATGAAACAAACGGGCAAAGAAAGAGGTGAGAGAAGAGAGGAAGTAGGAGGGATGGAGAGAGAGAAGAGAGAGAGGGGGAGTTGATGACCAATAAGGACAGGAAGAAAGAGGTGTAACTGGAGAGGGAGGGATGAGAGAAGGAGGGAGAGAAGAGAGGAGGTGAGAAGGGGAAGGGATGTGCGACTCGGAGAGAGAGAAGGGAGAAACAACAAGGTCACAGCTTTAAACGTATTCTGCAGAATCACTTCATTTTGGATCTTTCTCCCATGTTCTATCGTTCCCTCATCAAAAACGGGGTTTCAGATGTTATCCATGTTTGAGGAATATAGAGATCTCTCCCGGGCCCTATTTAAACCCTCCTTATGGTGAGCAGTACGAGCCTGTACGAGGCTCCACCCACAAGCCAACATCACCCATGTACAAGGCTTCACCCACTAGCCTACATCACCCATGCCTCCACATGACAGTTCTCCATAAATGTACAAAAATATAACACAAAACTGTAAACAGCAACTGGACAAACCTGATGTGCCGTAGATTCATAAGTCGGATGCAGCTGTTTGTGATAGTGCTCTAAAGGGGGAGGGGCTGCGGGGAGTGCAGCGAGCAAAGAGGGGACACTCAGAGCGTCAACAACAAAAGTGAAGCTTATAAAACATGTTAATACGTTGTTTTGGGCAAGTATAACATTTTGAAAACAATAAAAGGAAAGGAAATGATTTTGTAAATATGTCATGTGTTACAGTTAATACCCCATAGAAGTAAATACCCCCTCTTTAATACCCCTCTCTCTCTCCTCTTCAGAACCAGCCCGAGGCCCCTCCTCCAGGGGCTAAACTAGCCCTGGGTCGCAGAGAGCACCAGACACTTACACATCGCCACCACCAGAGGGCGCGCTGCAGACCGCCCAAAGGCATGTACCTGACGCAGGACGATGTGTTAGCCGTTAGCTGCTCTGTGTCCGCGGCTAATAGTCTGCTCAGGGGACTGGACCTGGAGCTAGTGTCACTGAAGAGACAGGTACGAATACTACGAATACTACTAGTACTACTAGTACTACTAGTACTACTGGTACTGCTACTACTACTACTACTACTGCTGCTGCTACTACTGCTACTACTACTACTAATCCGCTACTGCAAATACTACTACTACTATTACGCTACTGCTACTACTGCTACTTCTACTACTACTACTATTACTACTGTTACTACTACTACTACCGTTACTACTGCTACTAGTACTACTGCTACTGCTACTACTACTACTTCTACTACTACTTCTATACTTCTACTGCTACTGCTACTACTACTACTACTACTACTATTACTACTGCTACTACTGCTGCTACTACTGCTACTGCTAATACTATGTTGTGGAAAAAATTACAGTTCTAGATGAAAAGTAATCCATTTACGAAGCTCGGTGAGTTTTGCAATACAGGAAAAAAGGTTTATTGTTTGTTACAGCAGATACAGACAGGACAGGGCCCAGGCCTGGACACAGACTGAACAGGACAGGGCCCAGGCCTGGACACAGACTGAACAGGACAGGGCCCAGGCCTGGACACAGACTGGACAGGACAGGGCCCAGGCCTGGACACAGACTGGACAGGACAGGGCCCAGGCCTGGACACAGACTGGTAGCCCCCCGGCCTCTCCCCCATTTCCCCTCTCTCTCTAAGTCCAAGTCTCAACAACCCACCCACCCTGAGCATCTGAGCTCTGACTATTTTATACCAGAATGACAAAGCTACATACATTTTAAAGCAGAGTGACTTTTGTTTCCCATATGATAATGAACTTTCACACTTAGACAGAACAACAGTGAGTTTCCTGTGGGAGACAGAGCTTCACATGTTCATGTGTCTGGGTCTGACAGACATAGATCAAATGCTTTTAAATATACAACATGACTATACTTATATTTCTATCACAACTACTGCTACTAATCCGCTACTACTACTACTACTACTATTACTACTACTATTACTGCTACTACTACCGCTAATACTACTACAACTACTACTACTGCTACTGCTACTACTATTACTGCTACTACTACCGCTAATACTACTACAACTACTACTACTGCTACTACTACCGCTAATACCGCTGCTACTACTACTGCTACTACTACTACTATTACTATTACTACTACTATTACTACTACTATTACTACTGCTACTACTATTACTATTACTATTACTACTACTATTACTGCTACTACTATTACTGCTACTACTACTATTACTGCTACTACTGCTACTACTACCGCTAATACTGCTGCTACTACTACAACTACTACTACTGCTACTGCCACTACTGGTACTACTACTACTACTACTACTGCTACAGCTATCGCTATCACTACTACTACTTCTAGTACTGCTACTGCTACTACTACTACTGCTATTGCTACTACTACTATTGCTATTGCTATTACTACTACTATTACTGCTACTGCTACTACTGCCGCTACTACCGCTGCTACTACTGCAACTACTACTACTGCTATCGCTATCACTACTACTACTACTGCTACTGCTATCGTTATCACTACTACTACTACTACTACTACTACTACTACCTGTACTACTACTACTACTACTACTACTGCAGCTGTTGTATGTTTTTTCACGTTGTTATCTGCAGGTGCAGAATGCGAAGCAGATAAACAGTGGACTCAAACACACTCTGGAGACTGGGATTGATGAGTTCAGGCTGCCTGAGGTAAAATGACTTCCAACTACAGATACTACAACTGATGTCATCAACATTCCCTGCGGTTGTAACGCTAACTGTAGGCACTACTCTGTCTGAAGCTGTTACTTAAGTTAGATTTTAATCTGAGCTTTGTTTTAACACAATCTGTTCATAAAGAGCTGATTTATCTGGACTCCAACAGGTGAGCTGATCTGTGCTGTTAAACAAGTCCCTCTCAGATAACATTACAGTCATAAGCTAGCTAGCATTAGCATTAGCCAACAGTTTTTTCAGTGAGTCATTCTCACCTTTTTGTGTAAAATCAAACTCCTAAACAGGACGATGAGCTCGGACTGACCACAGGCTCCTGAACATGTGCTCTTTAAATCACTGTGACATTTTTTGTTGAGTTTAAGACAATCTTAAAACTTACTTTGCTAGTTGCTAATGTGTGCGTTGCCACCATGGTAACTGATGAACAAATACCCATAGATGTAGACCCAAAGTATCAATGTTATTAATTAAAGTAACTGACTGCTATGACCTCTGTGTGCAGAGTAACCAGAAGGTGAACGCTCGCTGGACCACGGACGAGCAGTTGCTGGCCGTTCAGGGTGAGTCCAGTCATTTGTAAACTCTGAGTCTAATTTAGAGAAGCGCTATGTTACTCACTTTTCTACCCTCAGAGCCGAAGCAGCCAGCCCTATTGAGCTTGTGTCTCTATGGTTCTCATCTATGATCCCTGTGTATTATTTTGTTATAATTTACACATTTTAAATCTAAAACAACTTCATAAAAGAGACAAGTCCGCTGACTTCCACGTTAGAAAACTGTGGTGTCCAATGGGAGCTGACGTCGCCGTAACATCATCATAACAAAGCGCCGCATGCTGTCGGCGCCCCCTATGGACAGCTGCACATCACACTAGAGCAGCACATTTTTTTTATTTGTACCAAAATGACTACGCAACACGGCTTAATCCTACGAGTATCACCCATTAAAACTGAAGAAGGAAGTGAGTACGTCACAGTGGCTGTGTACGTCAGTGTGTAACATTGGGTGTGTATGTAACAGTGTGTGTGTCACAGTGTGTGTGTCACAGTGTGTGTGTCACTGTGTGTGTCACAGTGTGTATGAAACTGTATGTCACAGTGTGTGTGTCACAGTGTGTCTGTCACAGTGTGTGTGTCACTGTGTGTGTCACAGTGTGTATGAAACTGTATGTCACAGTGTGTGTGTCACAGTGTGTGTGTCACTGTGTGTGTGTCACTGTGTGTGTCACAGTGTGTATGAAACTGTGTGTCACAGTGTGTGTGTCACAGTGTGTGTGTCACTGTGTGTGTCACAGTGTGTATGAAACTGTATGTCACAGTGTGTGTGTCACAGTGTGTGTGTCACTGTGTGTGTCACAGTGTGTATGAAACTGTATGTCACAGTGTGTGTGTCACAGTGTGTGTGTCACTGTGTGTCTGTCACAGTGTGTGTGTCACTGTGTGTGTCACAGTGTGTATGAAACTGTATGTCACAGTGTGTGTGTCACAGTGTGTGTGTCACAGTGTGTCTGTCACAGTGTGTGTGTCACTGTGTGTGTCACAGTGTGTATGAAACTGTATGTCACAGTGTGTGTGTCACAGTGTGTCTGTCACAGTGTGTGTGTCACTGTGTGTGTCACAGTGTGTATGAAACTGTATGTCACAGTGTGTGTGTCACAGTGTGTGTGTCACTGTGTGTGTCACAGTGTGTATGAAACTGTATGTCACAGTGTGTGTGTCACAGTGTGTGTGTCACTGTGTGTCACAGTGTGTATGAAACTGTATGTCACAGTGTGTGTGTCACAGTGTGTCTGTCACAGTGTGTGTGTCACTGTGTGTGTCACAGTGTGTATGAAACTGTATGTCACAGTGTGTGTGTGTCACAGTGTGTGTGTCACTGTGTGTGTCACAGTGTGTATGAAACTGTATGTCACAGTGTGTGTGTCACAGTGTGTGTGTCACTGTGTGTCACAGTGTGTATGAAACTGTATGTCACAGTGTGTGTGTCACAGTGTGTCTGTCACAGTGTGTGTGTCACTGTGTGTGTCACAGTGTGTATGAAACTGTATGTCACAGTGTGTGTGTCACAGTGTGTCTGTCACAGTGTGTGTGTCACTGTGTGTGTCACAGTGTGTATGAAACTGTATGTCACAGTGTGTGTGTCACAGTGTGTGTGTCACTGTGTGTGTGTCACTGTGTGTGTCACAGTGTGTATGAAACTGTATGTCACAGTGTGTGTGTCACAGTGTGTGTGTCACTGTGTGTGTCACAGTGTGTATGAAACTGTATGTCACAGTGTGTGTGTCACTGTGTGTCACAGTGTGTATGAAACTGTATGTCACAGTGTGTGTGTCACAGTGTGTGTGTCACTGTGTGTGTCACAGTGTGTATGAAACTGTATGTCACAGTGTGTGTGTCACAGTGTGTCTGTCACAGTGTGTGTGTCACTGTGTGTCACAGTGTGTATGAAACTGTATGTCACAGTGTGTGTGTCACAGTGTGTCTGTCACAGTGTGTGTGTCACTGTGTGTCACAGTGTGTATGAAACTGTATGTCACAGTGTGTGTGTCACAGTGGGCGTGTCACAGTGGGCGTGTACCAGTGGAGGTTAAAAGGGGTGAATCGGCAAAATGGTGCCTTGAAAATAGTCGATTAAAGATTACTCAAACACAAATCGTTCCAAATACAACTTCAGAAACGACTAGAACATGGATAAACATCTGAACAGTTTGAACATCTCTGGCTTACAGCTCTGTCTGCAGGTGTGCGTAAAAACGGTAAAGATTTCGCTCTGTCTGCAGGTGTGCGTAAATACGGTAAAGATTTCCAGGCGATCGCAGATGTGATCGGGAACAAGACTCTGGGGCAGGTCAAGAACTTCTTTGTGAATTATCGACGCCGCTTTAACCTGGAGGAAGTGCTGCAGGAGTGGGAGGCGGAGCAAGGAACCAGAGCCCCGAATGGAGACAGCGCCACCTGTGGAGAGGAAGGGAAGAACAGCGCCCCGGCTTCAGGCAAAAGCACCGATGAAGAGGACGAAGAGGTTAGGCGGCGTCAGTCCTTTGTGTACAGACCCATAATGTGGGGAAAAAATAGGAAATAAGCTCAAAAGAGCCACAAAAATGAGACAAAAAAATCAAATCTGAAGGAGCCACAAACACCATGTTCAAATTATTCCATATTGTTACTTGAAGCTCCAGTCACTTTAGACTCACAGAGGGAAGAGGAACACCACTTTTACTTGAGTAAGAGTATTGTTACTTGAGTAATACTTTAATTGAAGTAGTAGTAAAAGTATGCTGTTAGAAATGTACTGTGAAAAGTAGAGTTTATTCAAAAGTACTTGAGTAAATATGAGTCTCTCTCTCTCTCCTCCCCTCTATCCAGCTCCCTTTATCTTCTCCCTCTCTCTCTATCTCCCTCCCTCTCTCTCCCTCTCCCCTCTCTCTGTCTCCTCCCTGTCCTCCTCACCTCTCTCTATCTCCTCCCTCTCTACCTCCCTTTCTCTCTTCATTCCACTCTCTCTCCTCCCTCTCTCTCCTCCTCCTCCTCTCTCTGTCCCTCCCTCTTTCTCTTCTCCCCCCTCTCACTCCCTCCCTCCCCTTCTCCGTTCACTCTCTCTTGTCCATTAGGTTTTGGGTCAGAAATTCTTGAAAACAAAATAAATCACAAAAACCCAAATATATGTTTATTATGTAACATATCCTCCTCTCTCTTCTCTTTCTCCTTTCTCTCTCTCTCTCTCAGGTCTCGTCTGGCGCGTCCCCGGCTGCTGCCTCCTCCTCCTCCTCTCACCCCCCTCTGTCATCTTCCTCTTCCTCTCTTCACCAGCCTCCTCCTCTCCTCCGCCCTTCACTCCCGGCCGCTCCTGCTCTTCATCGTCACCCTCCTCCTCTTCAGCAGCAGGCTCGCTTCCTCCAACCGCGCTCCACCTTGCAGCAGCCCCCGCCCCTCATCCGGCCCTCATCCAATCAGCCACCTCCGAGGCTCAACCCGAGACCGCCCGCTGCGGCCTGCGGTACCGCCCCAGGAGCCACGGGGGGCGCCGCACCACCACAAGATGCTCCTGCTCCACAGGCTTCAAACATTCACTAAAACATAACAGCACTGGGTCAAATGCAATCAGGCCCCGCCCACAACAGAGGCCCATGTGACACTGTCCGCATGTCATTAGAACGTTTTCTCTTCACAAACCTGGAGCTGTGTTTTATTCACACATGTGACTCATACTTAAAACACTCTGTTCCACCTTGTGATGTCATCATGTGGTGATACAGGAAGTGCCCCACTGTGTTTTTAAACTCCACACACCTTCACTAGAATCATTTGGATCATTTCAGGACCTGGTCCTGCCAATTTCTCCTGAACTAAAGGTACTTGATGACATCACAAGGTGGAACGGAGCGTTTAGAGGTTTGGAGATAAAAGTGTTACTCAAACCTGTGTGAATGAAACAAAACACAATTGGAGGTCTTTTTTAGCAGCGTTAGAACAGGGATCAGAAAACAGCCTCGTATGGGCCCTTTAAACTGTGGAAGTTCAGTCTAGATGATCATGTGACAGAACGGTTTAGTGGTGCGGGATGTCTACCCTCTTACCGGGAGGTTATTGGTTCAATCCCCATGTACTACATTCAAAGTATTACTCTTTTGGATGTTACCAGGTTGGATATTTTTAAGTTGAAACATTATTGTGACTTTTCTGCTGGAGGGTGTGCTACCTGCTTGTTTCCATGGAGATGTGATCGTTTTGCTTGGAATGTTCCACAATACAGCATTAAACTTGTCTCTCTTGCATTTATTTAAGGTTGTTTTATTGCTCCGAAATACCTTAAATCATTTGTATGCTAGAGTGTTTTAAGAAACTGAGTACACTCCACAGATCTGAGCTGTAACTTCGTGTCGTCGCTGGCTCATCTCCATGGAGATGCTTTTAATGCCGTGCAGTGGGACATTTGACATAAAGCAGTAATGCCTCGGTGGAGCAGGGAGGTACATTGTGCGTTTTAAAGTACATATGCCCATATAAGGACATTTCCTGGCATAATGACATAATCTGTTTGAATATTTTTGGTTTACTTCATTATTGTGTTTTTGTGAAGTCATGTCCAAGTGCGTTTGTACCGTCCCTTTAAATGGATCAAATATTAAATTACAATGTTTGGACACGATGGTTCCAGTGACTTCTGTTTTTTAGGCTGTTCTAAAAGAAAAGAATCATATAAAAATAGAGTGACTTTAAATTATTCTACGAAAACCACCTTTTGTCTCATTAACCCTATTCTAATGTGATGAAATGTGCCCTATCGGGGCTTTAACCCTGTCCTAGTGCAGCGCGCTCCTCAAAAATGTCCCCTGACATTGTGCATTTTGTTTCATTCATGCTCTACAGATCTCACAACACGCCAGTCCACCTTGTGACATCATTAGGTGGTAATACAGGAAGTGCCGGTGAAATCCTTAAAGGTTCAGGTTCATCAATTGGTTCTGAAACTACGTTAAAACCGCTGTTGGATAAAATACCCTTTAATAATGTAATCTTTTCAACATTTCTATTGGCCAATGAGTGTATTTTTGAGTGTAAGTTTAGGCATCCTGTTTTTAGCTTCAGTTCTACTGGCATCATCGTCATCATCATTTTCTCCATCTTATTCTTCACCAGTAACACACAAGGAGTTGTTTAAGTTGGGCTTTTTTTTACTCTTGCATGTTTGAGAAATGCTGAAACTGCTTTTGACATTTGAATTTAAGAAAAAGTCAGTTGGACCAATGATTGTTTGAGTAAAAATGTTTGTATCAAATATTTCCCTAAGGTTCTAAATGTGTCATATTTGCTTTTTCTGCATAAAAAGAAGTCGACATTCAGGAAAAGTGTTAGTTCCACTTCCAAATAGAGAGTGAAGCTCTGGAGCTGGAGGCTGGTGTTACTGTTCTGCAGTGTTTCTCAGTCTCATTAGGATCTTGTGTTTTGTAAATTTAAACTTTTTTAATGATTATTTTCTGTGTAAATGTGTCAGTTTTAAAATGTTCAGATCTGGTTTAAAACATTGTAAATGCATCATGTGAATGTGCTCTTAAAGTTTGAGATGAATTCTGTGAAGTCACTGTGAAATGGAGGAAAACAACAGATTTGGAGCCTGAATCTGACCTTTGGCTTTTAATAAAATTCACTTCTCTCATATTAATAAGATGTAAATAAGTCTGTGTCCAGTGTCTGAGCTCAAAGCTCCTGTTTTACTCAAACTGACTCTTGTAGCTTTAAGTCATGTTCTAATGCTGTTCCTCCTCAAAAACAGACTGGAGTTGTGTTTTGTTTCTTTCACACATGTTTGAGTAACACTTTTATTAGTTATTATTAGTCTGTGTACATCTCCAAAGTTCAAAACACTCGGTTTCATCTTGTGATATCATCAAGTGGTAGTTTACAACTCCAGGTCTGTTTGTGACGAGGCAACATCAGAATAGAGACAGAGAATAGAGGAAGGAACCATCTCAGCCAAACACAGAGACAGCAACTCTATGAAGTACCAAATATGGAATTATATAGAGAAAAAAGTAAAATAACTCGACTAAATATGTTTGTATTCAAATCCTCAAAGTCTCCGCCCCTTGCTCTGTGGAAACGTATTTAGTAGATAATACTTAGGTCCTCTGTCTCTTATTGTCATCACTGCAGGACCTCGCTCTGTGCTTTGGAGAGATGAGGAGCAGGACCTCGCTCTGTGCTTTGGAGAGATTAGGAGCAGGACCTCACTCTGTGCTTTGGAGAGATGAGGGGCAGGACCTCACTCTGTGCTTTGGAGAGATTAGGAGCAGGACCTCACTCTGTGCTTTGGAGAGACTAGCAGACTTCAGTGTTAATTCACACAGTAGAAAGATGGCCACTAGGATCAAATTTCAGGTGAAATCTATGAATGAATGCATTTATTTAATTCAAAGGAATAACGTTAGTCAGTATCTTTACAACATGACTTCCCGACCACAGAGTCATCCACATAAACCTGCAACTTCAAATCCATATGGCAGGTTTGGACCAAAAATTGACTCGATACAAAATGCAAAAATAAAAGCATTTATTGTCTCACTTGGCCAAAAGGGTTGGAAGGTTTCCAGGAGGGGGCGCCACCAGCTAAAATACCTTAGTTGTAGGAGGTGGGACCACAGGAGATGAAGGTGAGTAAATTGGTTGAACAAAGTGTCAAACTCACAGGCGACTGAAACGTAAGCGTCTAGTTGACGTAACAGTCTCAGAGTCAGGAGAGCTGGGGCTTTGGAGTCTGAAGGCAGACTGAGTGCAGGTGATTGAGACTCTGCCCATGTCCACACTGGAGAAGACTGGAGTCATAGCCAGGGCCACGGCACAATAACACCAATACACCATTTTACTGGAAATGAAATCAATTATTGTTGGGGCACCGTTGTCAAATCCCAAATAAAAGAATTCCAAAGTATTTTTTGGGATAAGGGTAAACAGGAGAAATCCTCTGGTACAAATTGTGAATGATTTAATTTTGAAATGGGCACATTTTTAAGAAAACATGGGGCTAAAACAGCTAAAGACATGGCAGCAGCAGAAGAAAAATGAATTGTACAAATATCCTGTATATCAGCCACCACCAGATGAAGTGTCAGAGGATAAACTCCAGCTCAGGAACTATCCATCGACTCTTGATGAGTTTTACAGCGAAAAGCAGAAGGAGCCTGTGTACGGTCAAGGATTTTACATTTTTTTTCCACTTAGAAAAACATTGTTCTTAAGCCAATGCCAAACAAAACTGTAAGATTCAAACTATAATCCTGAGACTGCACCTCAGGCTGTATAAGATCAAAATGATAGAAAACTCAGATAGGCCTTTGTGGCGTCTCGCTTACAGAAGAAGGGATGATTCAGTCCATTTCTGTGCTGATGGGTTGGTGGTTTTATAAAGCTTTTTCTGATCTACTTGCACCTTTCCTATTACAGATATTCACTCAAAGTATTGGTAGGGGAACACCCCCGGTCTCACTCGAGGCCTTATCACACTAACTCCTAACCCTAAAAAAGAGACTCTCTGTTGAGGACTGGCGCCCCCTATGTCTGTGAAATAATGACTGTAAAATGATGGCTTCATTTCTCGCCATAAGAATAAAAGATGTTTTAGATGTGACACAGTCTGTTTGAAGAAAAGGCAGATCTGCAATAAAAGTAAGACACTTGTCTTAGTGTTTCTAAACGACTCAGAGGTGATGACGATTGGTTTCCTCCTCCTAGACTTCTACAAAGCCTTTGACTTCACTCAGCAGAAATTCATATTTCTTTCACTTAAAAAGCTTGTGTGTGGTGCATAGTTGTGCACTGCTGTCAAGGCTCTGTGCTCTATTAGAATGAAAACTCCAGATTTCATGTGAAACTCAATATGTCCTTACCTTTTCTTACTTTGTTCCCAAATTCTTGTCATATCTGTAAGAGCGCTGTAAAAGGGACAACCAGAGCAGAAATGCCATCATCACTAAATTGGTTGAGGATACCACACTTTCCCTTCAAAATGCAAGTGTCTATTATGTTATTAACGTTTCTAAAGCTTCGAAGTCAACTTTCAATTTAAACTAATGCCAGTTATTGCCCGTTCAAATACTTATACTTAATATACACTGCCTGGCAAAAAAACAAGTTGCCACCAAAAAAAAGTTGACACACTATAATGATCCGTTGGACCACTTTAGCTTTGGTCACGACACACATTCGCTGTGGCATTGTTTCAATAAGCTTCTGCAATGTCACAAGATTTATTTCCATCCAGTGTTGCATTAACCTGGTCATTCAGTATATTCAGGTGTCAGCTGACCTCATTCTTTGAACATACTGTTGCTGAACGTGGACCTGACCAACTGCAGCAACCCCACATCATAGCACCGCCCCCACAGGCTTGTACAGTTGGCACTAGGCATGATGTGCCCATCACTCTGGAACAGGGTCTGGACTCATCAGACCACATGACCTTCTTCCATTGCTCCAGACAAAGCCTCTTTTCGGTTAGGCTCACTGATTAGTGTTTTAAGGCCACACAGCTGTTCGATCCCAATGCTTTGAGTTCCCTTCACATTGTGCATGTGGAAATGTTCTTACTTTCACTATTAAACACAACCCTGAGTTCTATTGTTGTTTTCCTTTGATTTGATTTCACCAAACGTTTAAGTGGTTGCCAGTCACGATCATTCAGGATTTTTTTCCAGCCACATTTCTTCCTCGATGGATCCCCACTATCCTTCCAGTTTTTAATAATGAGTTGGATAGTTCTTAACTTAATTTTAGTAGTTTCTGCAATCTCCTTAGATGTTTTCTCTGCATGATGCAAATGATTTGACCCTTCTCAAACAGACTAACATCTTTTCCACAACCATGGGATGTGTTCTTTGACATGGTTGTTTAAGAAATGAGAAGCAACTCATCACACCAGTTGGGGTTAAATAACTTGTTGCCAGCTTAAAGATAATTGTCTATGCAGTAATTATCCAATAGAGGCTTATACATATTTGCTTAGTTGAATCCAGGTGGCGACTTTTTTTTTTTGGACGGGCAGTGTATGTTTATTATATTTAAAATAAATGTAGTTTTGCTTTACTTTTGCTCACAAACATCTGCTGGTGAAAGATTGAGTTAAATAGTATTCATGACAGGTACAATCCCACTAAACGTACAGCTCTGTCCTTCTATGACGTCTCCTCTGATGGAGAACTGTTCCATCTCTGGACCTTCTCCTGGTCCTTCTCTGAGCCTGTGTTCTCTGGGTTTAGACCGGTGGAAGAAGGTTCCTCTGTGACTCTGGTGAAAGAGACGATGAACTAAACACAAGGGAAACTGTATTTGTCCCATGATGAGACAGAAGAATGAGAACAACAGATATGCAAGAGAAATAAAACAAAAGTTTGAACTGTTTAAATAAAATAAAGACACAAAATACAGTAAATGAGCGACAGGAAAGAACATGTAGAGTTCTAGTGCTTTACTTTGACTCCAAACTGTTTTGGACCAGTGGATAAAGGTGAGCTGTTTTTTCTGTAGTTTCTCACTTAAAGAGGAGGTATTTACTTCTGTGGGGTATTAAAGAGGAGGTATTTACTTCTATGGGGTATTAAAGAGGGGGTATTTACTTCTATGGGGTATTAAAGAGGAGGTATTTACTTCTGTGGGGTATTAAAGAGGAGGTATTTACTTCTATGGGGTATTAAAGAGGAGGTATTTACTTCTATGGGGTATTAAAGAGGAGGTATTTACTTCTATGGGGTATTAAAGAGGAGGTATTTACTTCTATGGGGTATTAAAGAGGGTTTTTTAAAGTTTTTTTTTTACTTCTATGGGGTATTAAAGAAGCATTTAAGTCAGATGGGGTCAGGAGGTTAGTTGGGATTTATCAGGTGGGGTCAGATGGGGTCAGTGGGGCTGGGTCAGTTGGGATCAGTGGTGTTGGGTCAGATGGGGTCAGGGGTCAGAAGAAGTCGGTGTCATGGCTGCCAGTCTAAACTTGTCCTTGAGCACACAGATTATCCTCTGAGGCGACGCTCTCTCAGAATCATTTCTTGACGGTTGGAGGAGGGAAGTCTGGGACCTGCTCCAGACTTCGGGAGTCCGGGTCTGAACGGGAACAGGCCTCAGGTTCCAGAGGAGACCGCAGCGCCATCTGGTGGACAAATCACTGTTACAACTGAGGTCAAACCTCGGTTCCTTTAATTAAAGTTCAGAGTCTTTATTTTTTGTAGCAGTTTCTGAAGAGTCTTTCATTTTTCTGCCACTCAACTGATGTAAAACTCTGATAAATATTTAGCACAGAGTATATAGCACCAAATCACACCGTAATCAGAAAAATGTACTCCATTAAAGTCGGGGATTGGTTTGGTTTATGCTCCATTAATGAGGCTGAAAACCAGAATTAGAGGTGTAGAGTATCCAAAAATAGTACTTAAGTAGAGTAACAGTGCTTCAATTTTCAAAGAGACACAAAAAGGAGCCAAACTAAATCAAATCTGAAGGAGCCAAAAACACAAATGTTCAGATTATTTCATATTGTTACATAAAGCTCCAGTCACTTTAAACTCGCTCACAGAGGGAAGAAGAACACAACTTTTACTCAAGTAAGTGTACTGTTACTTCAATAAAAAATATTACTGAAGCAGGAGAAAAAATATGCTGCTAGAAAAGCACTGTTTCTTTAATTAGTTCCATAAACGGGAGCTCTCTGTGTCCCCAGATATGAGCTAAACATGTTCACATCAAATATAACTTTTACCAAGAGCTATTATAATACTGATTTATTATTAATGACAAAACATGATGTAATTTATTTAAGCAATAATTTGGTGTTTTGGTTCAAGACGATTATCCAATCAGAAAGCAGAATGAGTCTCACATGACTATCTCATTTGGGTTCCCAGTGTCAAAGTTAAAATCCAGTTGTTTTAAACCTAGAATGCCTGTCTTTGCCTCCCCCCTGTCAGTTCAATTCAATTCAATTTATTTTTGTAATGCCCAAAATCACAACATTAGTTGTCTCAAAGGGCGTTCATGTTTTGGTTGATGGGGGAAACCGGAGTACCCGGAGGAAACCCATCCAGACACGAGGAGAAACATGAAAAACTCCACACAGAAAGGCCTGGGCGACCCGGGGATCAACCAAACCTTCTGCTGTGAGACATGAGCCACTCAGCCACCGTGATATACACACAAAAACAAACAGGAAAATCAAACAACAGGAAAAATCAGATAAAACAAGAAAAATCGGCCAGGCGAGGAGGAGGAGGAAGACCAGGCGAGGAGGAGGAGGAAGCCCAGGCGAGGAGGAGGACGAAGACCAGGCGAGGAGGAGGAGGAAGACCGGGCGAGGAGGAGGAGGAAGACCGGGCGAGGAGGAGGAGGAAGACCGGGCGAGGAGGAGGAGAGCCGGGCGAGGAGGAAAGGGAGGCAGGTGGAGGAGGGCCAGGAGGGGAGGAGGAGAGGGTCCGGCTGTCACTCCCTATACCCCAGCACCTGCAGCCAATCAGGACTTCTAGAGGTTCTGAACATGAGGCCTGTCCATAACCTGAGAGACCCACCTGTATGTGTCTCTATCTGCAGGTCAAGGGGCTCAGATGGAACTGTAGTACCTTTTGAAAACTGTGGGAGGCAGGATAGACACAGTTTCAAAATGAGTCCCACTCAGTGAAGAAGTGTAACTGCTCCATGCACTGAACTAAACAGAAATGAAACTGTGTTTTTTATATCAAAATGTAATAAAACATAGAAGACATGATGCAGAGTCACTTTGCTCCTGTGTCTCCTCCACAGTCTTCTCTCCTATTTTCCACAGCTTCTTTGTTCAGATTCAGTCCTGATTCAGTCCTGGCCAAAAAATTATGAACCAAAAAAAACCATAACAAACAGAACACATGAACCCAGTAAGCACAAGAGCTCCACCTGAGAGTTTTACAATGTAGAAAAGTATCAGAACAGCTCCCTCTTCTGGTCATATTGCAGGAGTGAAGTAGTAAGAGTAATTTGTACAAAAGAACATGACAGTCATGTAGTCAGGCTAATGTGTTTGTTTTCACTCAAAAGATAACACTTTGAAAAAGAAAGATAAAAGCTTACAGCACCTGGTATTCCCAGGCGGTCTCCCATCCAAGTACTAACCAGGCCCGACCCTGCTTAGCTTCCGAGATCAGACGAGATCGGGCGTGTTCAGAGTGGTATGGCCGTAAGCGAGGGGACATGAATGTGACACTGTTTTTATATCTATATTCAAGTCTATGAATAGAAGTACGTGCAGCTTTAGACACCCACAATAAGAAAAATCGCTGGATCGAATGCAGAGGATGCATGTCCCCATGAGGTTCAATAAAGAATACCTTTACTTTAATAACAAATAGAATAAAGTAAAAGGGCTGAACTGTGCTGCAGATAACAACTGAGAAATGGCAAAACCACAAAGTGTGTCTCCATACAGTCACTGTCACATTTGAGCAGGATTTTCTTTTGGTTTAAAATGTACATTTCATGACGTCAGTAAACATGTGTAACAGGTAGAGAGTAGATATAAATACAATCCCCAGCAGAGTGACCCTCGCTTACGGCCATACCACTCTGAACACGCCCGATCTCGTCTGATCTCGGAAGCTAAGCAGGGTCGGGCCTGGTTAGTACTTGGATGGGAGACCGCCTGGGAATACCAGGTGCTGTAAGCTTTTTATTCTGCAGAGGGCTGTTTAACATGTTTTCTTTTAGTCCTTAAAAGTTGTAAAACACTGAAGTTGGCTGGTTTTGATAAACAATTGTTTCTTTAAAACACTTGTTTGTCAAAAGTGGTTTCATTAGTTCTCTCCTGTTCCTCTCCAGTCTGACTTTGACTCAGAGCATGGCCTCCCCTCCCCCTCCGTCTGTGGCCCCTCCGTCTGTGGCTCCTCCCCCTCCTTCTGTGGCCCCTCCCTCCTGATGTGTGTCCCCTCCCTCTGTGGCAAACCCTAACCCTTCACCCTAACCATCTAACCCTTATAACCCTAACCCTTATCCTCTAACCCTTAGGACAGCCAGTCACAGTATCAGACTCTTTTTCATGAGCACCTGTTGAAATACAAAAGAATACAAACAAAAACAAAGCAAACAAATAACTGCATAGATCCATTTACCACATAAAAAACAGGAGCAGGTGTGAGTATATATGTTTATCTCCACATTATTAACATCCTAAAGGGTATCAAAGTATCCAGTTTTGTATATCCTTGAAATATATTCAATTTTTGGGAAGCAAAAAAGCTTTTTCTCATGTCTGTTCTAGTGCAGATTTTAGATGCAGACAATCATGAAATTTTGTATTAAAAGTTCCGGTATCAAAGTGAAATATTCAGCCAGTCGATCGAGCAGTCCCTCAAACACATTTTATGCAATAGCTGAATTTAATAAAATATTGTTTGCTAACCCTAACCCCAAACCTAACCCCTAACCCAACCCTAAACCTTTGTCTGACCCCTAACCCCTAATCCTAACCAGACTCTTCTTTATGATCACCCTTTTAAAAAACAAAAGAATGCAAACAAAAGCAAACTAAACAAATAACTGCATAGATCCAGGTGTGAGTAAAAATGTTTATCTCCACATTATTAAAGTGCTTAAGACCACCAAAGTATCCAGTTTTTTATATCCTTGAAATGTATTCCATTTTTTGGGAAGCAAAAATAACCTCATGTCTCATGTCATTTCTAGTGCAGATTTTGGATGCAGACAATCATGAAATTTTGTATTAAAAGTTCTGGTATCAAATAAAATATTGGTTGGTATCCCCCTAAACCCTACCCCTAACCCTAACCTGGTAACCCTTAACCCCTAACCCCTAACCCTAACACTTAACCCCTAACCCTACCGTAATCCAACCCTAACCCTAAACCCTAACCCTAATTCCTAACTCTAACCCTAAACCTAACCAGACTCTTTGATTCTAGCATGAATCACATGACTGTCACAAAGAAAAGGGGCGGGGTTTAGGATGAACCATATGAAGGGCGGGGCGAATGAGATGTGTAAATGTCGTCAGACAATTCAATTCATTTATTTTTGTAACGCCCAAAATCACAACAGTTGTCTCGAAGGGCCTTCGGGTACTCCGGTTTCAACCAAAACATGGAGGAAACCCATCCAGACACGAGGAGAAACATGAAAAACTCCACACAGAAAGGCCTGGTGACCCGGGGATCAACCAAACCTTCTGCTGTGAGACATGAGCCACTCAGCCACCGAGATATACACACAAAAACAAACAACAGGAAAAAAGGAGAGGGTCCAGCTGTCATCGGGGCATCTGAAAGAGATACACTCCACAGGGGGAGTGGGACAGGGGACAACATGTGAATAGCATTGCTGATGAGAAAATAGGACAAAGCAGAGGATAGTGCTCAGGTTGCCATACTTCCCCCAGCTAGTTACTCCTACTGCAGCCTGTCTTATCCCGGGTTTTAATGTCCCTAACTCCCTCACTATGTAACCTGGTCTATACCGAAGAGGAAGGTTTTAAGCCTGGTCTTAAATACAGAGACTGTGGGGGCCTGTTTAACATCAGCAGGGAGTTGATTCCATAGCACAGGAGCTTGGTAACTGAATGCTCTCCCTCCCACTGTACTTTTGGACACTCTAGGAACCACTAATAGTCCTGCATTCTGAGAGTGGAGTGCTCTGTTTGGCTGGTATGGGACAATAGCATCTTGCAGATAGGATGGGGCCATACCGTTTAGGGCTTTGTATGTCAGGAGGAGGACTTTGAATTTGATTCTAAGCTCGACAGGAAGCCAGTGCAGATATTTTAGTACAGGACTGATGTGGTCTCTTCTTTTAGTTCCTGTTAGGACTCTGGCCGCTGCATTTTGGACCAACTGGAGGCTCCTTATAGTACTTTATAGTACTTTATAGTACTTTATAGTACTTTATAGTACTTTATAGTACTTTATAGTACTTTTGGGGCAGGCGGCAAGCAGGGAATTACAGTAATCAAGTCTGGAAGTAACAAATGCACGGATGAGTTTTTCAGCATCGTTTTTAGGTAAAATATTTCTAATTTTAGTTATATTTCGCAGGTGAAAGTATGCGGTTTTACAAGCTAGGTTTATATGGGCTGTGAATGAGAGATTTTGATCAAATAGGACTCCAAGATTTTTTACAGTAGGGCTAGAAGCTAAACTCACATTGTCGAGTGAGATTATCTGGTCTGACAGAGAATCTCTTTGACCTTTGAGACCAACGACAATGACCTCTGTTTTTTCAGGATTTAAGAGCAGGTAATTCAAGGTCATCCAGGTTTTGATGTCCTTCACACAGGCACTGAGTTTATCTATTTGATCAGTCTGATTTGGTTTCATTGATAAGTACAGCTGAGTGTCATCAGCATAGCAGTGAAAATTAATGCCATGTTTTCTGATAATGTTCCCCAATGGCAACATATACAGAGTAAATAGGATTGGACCAAGCACAGATCCTTGTGGAACACCACAGGCTACTTTAGAACAGGGAGAGGTGCACTGGTTTATACTAACAAACTGGTATCTATCTGATAGATAGGATTTAAACCATTTGAGGGCGGTCCCTCTGATTCCAATGTCACATTCTAACCTCTGCAGTAGAATGTTGTGATCAATGGTGTCAAATGCTGCACTGAGGTCCAGTAGGACCAGGACTGAAGCCAGCCCGTTATCAGCAGCTAGTAGTAAATCATTTGTTACTTTAAGCAGTGCAGTCTCTGTGCTGTGGTGAGCTCTGAATCCAGATTGAAATTTTTCAAATATATTATTGTCCTGCAGGTGGCGGCAGAGCTGTTTCACCACCACTCGTTCTAGAATTTTTGAGAGGAAGGGAAGATTAGAGATAGGTCTATAGTTGACTAATTCATCAGGATTTAGGTTAGGTTTTTTCAAAAGGGGTTTAATCACAGCATACTTAAAGGACTGAGGAACGTAGCCATTTTCTAACGACATATTTATTATGGTTATATATTTATCTCAGGTACTCTCTTTGACTAAAACTCTTCTCTTATTGTTCTGTTCCAGCATCTGGAGGAGCAGGTCCTGAGGTTTGTCCAACAGCAGCTCCAGAGGCTCCACAGGCTCCTGGCCTCAGATTACCCAGAATGCTCCGAAAAGTGAGGAGGAGAGCAGAGAGGTTCTGGACATCACCCTGGACTTCCTGAAGAGGATGGACCAGGAGCATCTGGCCCAGCGCCTGTTCAACAGTAAGAACCTCCATATGCCCTCTCTGTGTGTCAGATGCCCTCCCATATGAATTATTACAAATTTTTAACATAATTTTTTCAGTTTTCTTTAAAGTTGGGGTGTGTAGAGACAAAGTCTGATCTGCAGCAGAAGTTCAGTTGTGTGTTTGAGGGCGTGGCTAAAGCAGGAGACTCCACCCCTCTGACCCAAATCTACACAGAGCTCTACATCAGAGGGTGGAGCCTCAGAGGTCAACCAGGAACATGAGGTCAGACACATGGAGACCGCGTTCAGGAGACCGGCCGCTCCAGAGACCACCATCACATGTGAAGACCTCTTTAAACCCCGCCCATACTCACCAGAGCCAATCAGATTTGTGCTGACGAAGGCCCACCAGGACCTCCAGCTGCTGTTCCCGTTCACTTTCAGAGAGCTCAATGTGCTCAGAGACACACAGTTCAGCCTGGTGGGACTGATGCACCACTTCTTCAGTCCATCCAAAGATCTGTGCAGCTTCCAACAGCTCCAGGTGCTCTTCATCTTTAACGGTCTGGACGAGTGCAGACCTCCTCTGGACTTCAGCAGAACCCGAGTCCTGACCGACCGCACAGAGTCCGCCTCAGTGCACGTGCTGCTGGTAAACCTCATCAGGGGGAGTCTGCTTCCCTCCGCTCGCCTCTGGATAACCACGCGCCCCGCCACGGCCAATCAGATCCCTGCTGAGTGCGTCTCCATGGTGACAGAGGTGCGAGGGTTCACTGACCCGCAGAAGGAGCAGTACTTCATGAAGAGGTTCAGAGAACAGGCCACAGCCGTCATCTCCCACATCAAGAGCATCCGCAGCCTCTACATCATGAGTCACATCCCGATCTTCTGCTGGATCCTCTCCACAGTTTTACAGATGCTTCTGGAACAAACAGAGAAACCAGAGCTGTCCCGGACTCTCACACAGATGTACATCCACTTCCTGGTGGGGCAGGCCAAAGTCCAGAACATCAAGTATCACGGGGATCAGGGGAGGACCTTCACTGGACTCCAGAGACCAAGAAAATGGTGCGATCTCTGGGAAAACTGGCCTTTGAGCAGCTGCAGAAAGGAAACCTGATCTTCCTGTACTTTGGAGTGTTCACACAGGTCTTAAGAGAGGAATCAGGCCTGTGCCAGGACAAGGTCTACTGCTTCATACATCTGAGTGTGCAGGAGTTTCTGGCTGCTCTTCACGTCCATGAGACCTTCTTCAGCTCTGGAGAGAAACTGCTGGAGTCACAACACTCCTCTGAGAGTCCAGAGCCAACTAAAGCAAAAGCATGGCAATAATCCTCTTCTTTATTAAAAAGGATTCAACATTATCAAAGAAAATGCAGTAAACCAACAGGAACCATGTCTGTCCCCTCTGAGAGTCCAGACCCTGAGGCAGTGTTCTACTGCTCTGCTGTAGACCAGGCCTTACACAGTCCAAACGGACACCTGGACCTGTTCCTGCGCTTCCTTCTGGGGCTGTCTCTGTCGACCAATCAGGGGTGGCTGCAGGATCTGCTGACTCACACAGGAAGTGACCGGACCAATGAGGAGACAGTAAAGTACATCAAACAGAAGTTGAATGATGAGGGTCTGTCTGCAGAGAGAAAACTGAACCTGCTCCACTGTCTGAACGAGATGAACGACTTCAGTCTGGTGAAGCAGATACAGTGGTACATGAGAGAAGGAGAACGTCTCTCTACTAGATACATTTCTTCCGCTGAGTGGTCAACTGTGTACTTCCTCTTACTGTCCTCAGACGCAAACTTGGAGGAGTTTGACCTGTGGAAATACCAGGCCTCAGAAAGAGGTCTCCTGGGTCTGCTGCCGGTGGTCAGAGCCTGCACCAAAGCCCTGTGGGTCCACACTGTACTTAAACTTTATTTTGGTGGGACAGTGGCTCAGTGGTCAGAGCAGTGGACGGGCCAAGTTCTGTCATTGTGTCCTTAGGCAAGACACGACCACACCCACCCTATCTAGTATGAAAGTGATGTGATGATTGTTGTGGGGCCTATAGTGCAGATTGGCAGCCTCCCTTCTGTCAGTCTACCTCAGGGCAGATGTGGCTAAAATAGCCCCAAAAGTACTATAAGGAGCCTCCAGTTGGTCCAAAATGCAGCGGCCAGAGTCCTAACAGGAACTAAAAGAAGGGACCACATCAGTCCTGTACTAAAATATCTGCACTGGCTTCCTGTCGAGCTTAGAATCAAATTCAAAGTCCTCCTCCTGACATACAAAGCCCTAAACGGTATGGCCCCATCCTATCTGCAAGATGCTATTGTCCCATACCAGCCAAACAGAGCACTCCACTCTCAGAATGCAGGACTATTAGTGGTTCCTAGAGTGTCCAAAAGTACAGTGGGAGGGAGAGCATTCAGTTACCAAGCTCCTGTGCTATGGAATCAACTCCCTGCTGATGTTAAACAGGCCCCCACAGTCTCTGTATTTAAGACCAGGCTTAAAACCTTCCTCTTCAATATAGCTTATGACCAGGTTACATAGTGAGGGAGTTAGGGACAAACCCGGGATAAGACAGGCTGCAGTAGGAGTAACTAGCTGGGGGAAGTATGGCAACCTGAGCACTATCCTCTGCTTTGTCCTATTTTCTCATCAGCAATGCTATTCACATGTTGTCCCCTGTCCCACTCCCCCTGTGGAGTGTATCTCTTTCAGATGCCCCGATGACAGCTGGACCCTCTCCTCCTCGCCGCCTGGCTCTCATCCCCCCCCTCCTCGCCTGGACGATTTTTCTTGTTTTGTCTGATTTTTCCTGTTGTTTTGTTTTTGTGTGTTGTTGTGTTTTTGTGTGTATATCTCGGTGGCTGAGTGGCTCATGTCTCACAGCAGAAGGTTTGGTTGATCCCCGGGTCGCCCAGGCCTTTCTGTGTGGAGTTTTTCATGTTTCTCCCCGTGTCTGGATGGGTTTCCTCCGGGTACTCCGGTTTCCCCCATCAACCAAAACATGAACGCCCTTCGAGACAACTGTTGTTGTGATTTTGGGAGTTATAAAAATTAAATGAATTGAACTTCTGTCATTGTGTCCTTAGGCAAGACACTTCACCCAAGTGGTGTGTGCATGATGATTGGTGGTGGTCGGAGGGGGGGGGCGCAGATTGGCATTATCTAATGCTAATGATTACACATAATACACATTTGACCCACAATTAAGTCAATAGCAGAATAAACCACGTTTACCGATCAGGAACAGCATCCAGTCCATCAAATAATAAGGTCCTCTGCTCCTGAGTCCGCCATGAGATCTTCACTCTGGGTCCGAGATGCCTCTAGTTTAACTTGTACAAACATTCACAGTGTCCTCGGTCGCGTACTTCCTTTTGTTTTGTCCGTTTCATCATGTTTAAAATGCAAAACTGCTACAAAACAGTGCGTAACAGTGCACCCAAGGGCGGGCCGTCGGAACGTTAAGGGGTTAAACACTTAATCATTAGCGAGTCTTCACTCCACATGGGCCACATCGGCTAAAACACTGGCCGTGTCTCAATTTGACAAATGCACCTATTGAAGGGACCCTTCGAAGTACTCCTCAAAGTGTGGCTTCAAGCTTCCGGTCGAGAGTGTGTCCTCCTCAGTGTGGCCGCCATCTTGCTGAAGTGGGACAGGGACCGCACTTCCACCGCTGTCTTTGAGCGTAGGATACGTACATTACGTACATTATTTTTAATGATTTATTATTTAATAGAAGAAAAGTCAAGATGTCGTCGTCGCAGCCGTTTCTTTCTGTTTAGATTGAATATCAATAGGCAAATATAACGTTCAAGGTGATTTTTTTCTCAATTGTAGCTACTTCATAACTTTACCAAAATAAATCTTGTGAAAACGTAATAACAGAGACAGAGGTAACAGTATCATTTTTACATTCATAGTCTGTAAACCAGAGAACACTGATTAGTTGTACATATAGTGGGATATTGCAGTTTAACATTCGGTATTTTGGCCAGTGGCTACACCACTTTAATAACAGTAGAGGGCGCTGTTTCCCTTCTATGCCGTGCCAGTTCTTTTCATATTATTATTGTAAAGTATTTTATAGCAGTGCAGCGCTACATCAAACTAGAATCTTGATTTACTAACACTAAGGTAAATGACGTATGGAATGTACCGGAACACATGAAGATTTTGTGCACGTCTCTGGACTCTCTTCTGTCCTTTCTGGAGAGTCCGTTGCTTCATTGTTCACATTACCTGTGTGGAACTCATTAAACCTTCTGACTTTATGTTTCTCTTGGTCTTTGATGCTTACAATAGAAACGAACATTCTCACATTATTCTTATTGCAGTAATAATTTCTCATGATAATAATGTCTCTTATTGTCTAGCAATAACTGCACATTCCTTTATTCCATGTAACTCTCCTCCTTTTTAATCATCAAACACACGGCCTGTACTTATCTTTATTCAGATTTAACAGTTTCATGTCGCACTGTTGTAGATGAGGTAAACCAGTACGAACATTTGAATGTGTATTGCGCAGCGGACTCCATTTTCTTCTCTTTTTTGCGTAGTTGCGGTGCATGATGGGATATAGAAGTGCGTGAAGTGTGCACGGATGCACGCTTCGGCCACGTCCGATCTCCATGGAAACAGTGAAAAGGGAAGGGCAGGTTTGTCGGGCGCATTCAGTAGGGTGCATTGAATTGGGACAGCCCTTGTCGCGCCGGAAATTACATAACTGCCCTTCGACGCACACTTCCAATCGTGATCCTAAGGCCAGTTTGGCGAATTGGGACACGGCCACTGGTAGCGGGACATGAGGACACCTGTCAATGACGTTGATAAGCTGCGCAAATACGTATGTGAATCACATAATTGTCTGGAGCAGCTCGTCCCCGGTCACACTCACTGACTCACATTGAAAAATAGTGCAGAATGAATTGTTGTGTGTTTATTTTATTTTCAACTCTGGTTCAATTTTTTTGTGCGCAGCACAGATTTTCTGTGCGCAGAGACCATGTCAGCAGTGCGCAATTGTGCACGCGCGCAGTTTAGATGGATCAGTGCTGCCTTGTGTCTTGTCACTGCCCAGGTTGATGTACACAAGACAATAATACTTCTCCCTGCTGTTCTAATGGCTCCTGCCTCTGCCAGCTCCAAGACAAGAGTTTTTTTTAAAGGCCTTTTGGTGCATATAGGGATTTTATCCTTTGATCTACAGTGTCCTTTATAGAGAACGAAGGCATTCACAATGGCCATGTCCACAAAATGGTACCAAAATTGTACCATTTCTTTGTTTTGTGCAAAACCTTGTAATAGCCAATGAGCAAATCTGATCTGATCAATGCCACCCATGTGCCTAAGGAAAAGCACAAACACATTAGTAACAAGAAAGTACAAAATTAAGAGGGGGTGAAGTAATATATCATATACATATCCATAGTCATCACACAAAAACTGTAAACAATGCACAATGACACAGGATTTACGCACGGACTAGAGCTGCATCTCTACACTGCAATCTACCTGTGTACAGTAAAGCATGCCAGACTACACCGTCTTGTTCAGCTGCTCATTGGTAAGTGTAAACCAAACCAAACCTCAGTGTAAAGCATCAGTAATGCGTAATGCCTAGTAATTGGTTGATACAATGGTGAGAGGGAGCGCAAACATTCTGTGATCTGGGGCTTCAGTGATTTGCAAAACCAAAGTTGATTGTCAAATTAGGTGTCAATCAGAAGATAACATTTGGGTTTATCATTGGGCAGCACAGTTATCTCTGTCTGAACTATATTCTGCCAGATATCAACCATAAACAAAGTCTGATCCGTAACTTTCCACAGCAACGAGCGCGCCTCACCCGTGCGCACAGATGAGATGCTAATGTGTGCACATCTTATATTTTACCTACAATAATGCAAACTGCAGAATAAAACAACACCTTTTAAACAATAGACAAATTAAGTCTAATTCATACAGCTTCTCAGTTTATGGACAGACCTGAGTCCAGAGCCTTGACCTGCAGATAGAGACACATACAGGTGTGTCTTATTCTCAGTTTATGGACAGGCCTCATGTTCAGAACCTCCAGATTCACTTCCTGAGCTGCAGAGGCTGCACTAGCACTGAGTCATGATTGGCTGCAGGTGCTGGGGTTTAGGTAGTGATCAATCAGATCAGAGAGGCATTTTAGGTTTAAAACAACTGGATTTCAGCATTGAACCTGGCAACCCAAATGAGAGTCATGTGAGTCTCATTCTGGATTCTTGGATAATGGTTTTGAGAATCACAACATAAAGTTCTAACATAAACACTTGAGCAGTCAAAGCTTGTACTGCCCAAAGGAATGTCAGAGTCATGCTGCCATTTCGAGCCAAAGGTTTATTCTCCTCAGACAAAACAGAACCAAACACTCAACAAAATGTGAGATTCACCCCATTTCACCAACAAAAACGTGTGAACTCCATCCCCAAAGTGCGTCACACGAGCAAGAAAGCATCACCTGAACCTCCACCAACCCCATTATTTACCTCCTTTGAAACCTATGAATGATTCTGGATTTAAAGGCACTAGTTTCATGGTTAGTTTCAAGACACATAACAGAAATCTTAAATACCCCATCCCCCATCCTGAAGGTGCACACACATTTTAGCTACAATAATAAACCCAACACATCTGATTTGCATAATGTTCTATAAAAGTACACAAGTATAAGGCCGGAGCACAGGGCTGAGGTGCACACTGTGTGGAGCTGATTTCATTAAATATACAAGGATTGTGCAAAGGAACATCACGATCCCTCATGATTATTATCACCAAAACAAACTGGAACACCTCTGGGACAATATCCATCCGCCATTAAACACCAGCCAGCCTGATATTTAGAGAAAAGTAGATCCCACGAGGGCAGTAGTCAATAAATTAACCCTTATCTGTGGTTTTGTGAGACTTGACGTCCGTCTACGAGACACGGACTAGAACTAGTGATAGGACTTTCGGCTCTTTTGTTGGATCCGAATCTTTTGGATCTGTTCATTTCAAACAGCCCTCTTTTTTGTGTTTGTCGAGAGACGCCAAAGTGAAAACTCATTTAATACAAACAAATTCCAGAGAAATGGCCGAGGCTCAGATCTGTTTGAAATGGTTCAGACTGAGAGTGAGTTTAGCCTTTCAAATTAAAAAGAAAATGATTTAGTTCTTTTAAAAAATGAGATTTGGTTCCAAGTGTTCACGTTAAGGAACCCTTAATCGGTTCCTTCAAAAGAGCTGGCTCGTTCAAAGAGGTGGTTCGTTCAAAAGAGTAAAAGAACTGAGAGTCGTGCTCTGTTTGTAAACTGTTTTCAGGAAGAGGGAGGATGTGTTTGTTTTTACCTGCAATGTTCCACACTAAGACTTTAAAGTGTGTATGATGATTCTCTCTATATTAAATAATGTAAATACAAATTATGCTCAAAAGAGCCGGCTCTTTTACTCTTTTGAACGAGCCGGCTCTTTTACTCTTTTGAACGAGCCGGCTCTTTTACTCTTTTGAACGAGCCGGCTCTTTTACTCTTTTGAACGAGCCGGCTCTTTTACTCTTTTGAACGAGCCGGCTCTTTTACTCTTTTGAACGAGCCGGCTCTTTTACTCTTTTGAACGAGCCGGCTCTTTTGAGCATAATTTGTATTTACATTATTTAATATAGAGAGAATCATCATACACACTTTAAAGTCTTAGTGTGGAACATTGCAGGTAAAAACAAACACATCCTCCCTCTTCCTGAAAACAGTTTACAAACAGAGCACGACTCTCAGTTCGTCCATTCCACTGAGGCTGGAGTTTTCAAATCAAACCTGAAGATCAGACAAAATACATGGATTTTCCAGATGGTCTTTGCCAGCTGCAAAGGAGATCGAGAAACGGCCAAAATGTGAAACAGTATTTAAAAATATTAAAGCTATTCTCTAATCTGGAAAAAATAAATACTCTGTAATCTAAAAATAGGTCTCTTCAAAGTCTTTTTACAGGTGTGATGAGCAGATGTGGACGTCATTCCCCAGTTTGAGTCATTTGCTGGATTTGCGTCAGACTCAGATACGGAGCTTGGATTCAGATACGGTGCTCGGGCTCAGACTGAGGAATGACTCACTCCTCCATGGGAATGTAGGAGAGAATGGAGTGTTCCTGAGCGATGGCTGCCAGTTCTTTGAGGAACTCGGAGAAGAGGACGGTAGCAAAGACGTCGGTGTGGTCCAAGGACATGGGCTTAGGTTTGGGAGGAGGCGGGTTCTGGAGGAGCAGGCCTGGTTCTTCACTCCTCGTGTTTTCTGGAAAATATTACATTATTATTATTATTATTATTATTATCATCTTACATTAGTCATTATTATGTTAAATCAGCTCTGTTCTTCAAACTGTTCAGATGTTTATCCATGTTGTAGTCCTTTCTTCTCATTGAGCCTCTGAAGTTGTATTTGGAGTGATTCATGTTTGAGTAAATCGTTCATCAACTATTTTCAAGATGACATTTTACCATTTTGCCATCTACCCCACTACTCCCACTGTGACACGCCCACTGTGACACACACGCCCACTTCTACAGTTTTATTTTCTTAATCGGTGAGACTCGTAAGATTCAGCAGCGTCGCATCATTTTGGCACAAATGAGAAAAAAAGTGCTGCTCTAGTGTGATGTGCATCTGTCCATAGGGGGCACCGACAGCATGCGGCGCTTTGTTGTTATGACAAAGTTGTTTTAGATGAATATTGTGATTTAAAATGTGTAAATTATAACAAAATGATCCACAGAGATGAGAACTATAGAGACACAAGCTCAATATGGCTTGTTTAATCAAAGTCAAATAGTCAAAAATATGTATTCCTAAAACAAGTAGAGTAGAGGCTGGGTCTACAGGGGTGCAAAAGGGGGCGCTGTGACCTCATTTTAAGCCATAACATAATGAGGTCCCTGTGTGGTACCTGTGGCTCTGCTCTCTCGGGCGAGGAGCCAGTGCTGAGCTGTGGTGATCATCTCAGTGAAGTCCGTCCTCCTCACGGTGAGCTCCTCGATCCGAGTCTTCACAATGGCCAAAACCTGCAGGACAAACACAAGAGCCTCTGTTTGCACTGTCTACAGTCATGGAGGAATACTCTCAACATGTACTTAGACACAGAATACTCAATACTGCATTCAACTGTATTTTAAAAGTATTTTGACACAGTCAGAGTAATGCATTCTGAATACTCCTTACCCCTCGCTCACTCCACAGCCCCTGACCCCTAAGTCACTCCACAGCCCCTGACCCCTCGCTCACTCCACAGCCCCTGACCCCTCGCTCACTCCACAGCCCCTGACCCCTCGCTCACTCCACAGCCCCTGACCCCTCGCTCACTCCACAGCCCTTGACCCCTCGCTCACTCCACAGCCCCACAGCTTTGTGTCTGAAATGTGGAAATGATGGCTCTGTTAGCAGCTCCAGCTAAAGGCTAACACTAGCACCTTTACACTATAATCTTTACACCATAACATGTTGAGTGTTTTATTTATAATCAGATCCACAGTGAGATAAAACAAAACTTCAGTCATGTTGTGTCCCATTAAACACCTGTCTCTGTTTTTATGACTCCCAATGCACTGTGGTCTATATTGACCGCTCTAGTGACCAGTGCTGCCCACGGCTTTTCACTACTTTTTCATTCTGGGAAATTTTTGATGTACTCTTTTCCACCACCAAATGAAAGAGTAACTGCACCAGAAAACAGGTACTCCACATGAGTGGAGTGACTGTATTCTGTCTCTGCTTCTTTCTAAACCCATAAACTCACATAACAGCATCGTCGGTCCTGATTGGACAGAGCTCAGAGAATATGCAGATTGCGGTTTAAATCCACTGAAATCAAAGTTTTGTTTAAAAGCTTGTGGTATCGTCCCATCAATATATGCAGCCCCTGTTTGGACATGGGCCCCTCCCTGGTGGCACACCTGAGCGTTTTACCTGGTAGAGCGAGCGCACAGTGGGCTGGAACACCAGGTTTGTGTTGAGGAGGAAGGAGCGCAGTAGAGGCTGAGGGTAGGCTGCCAGCTGGGCCACAATCCCCGTGAGGAGTAGGTTCACATGGAGAGGATTTGTCAGCATGTTCTCCAGTCGGGACAGGAGGACACTGATAAACGGCCCTGAGGAAGACGCACGAGAGACCAGTCTTTTAAAACATGAGGACGCACGAGAGACCAGTCTTTTAAAACATGAGGACGCACGAGAGACCAGTGTTTTAAAACACGAGGACGCACGAGAGACCAGAGTTTTAAAACACGAGGACGCACGAGAGACCAGAGTTTTAAAACACGAGGACGCACGAGAGACCAGAGTTTTAAAACACGAGGACGCACGAGAGACCAGAGTTTTAAAACACGAGGACGCACGAGAGACCAGAGTTTTAAAACAGGAGGATGCTGATGAACAGTCCTGAGGAAGACACACAAGAGTGTTTTAAACTGTTTTGCTTCAAGCAGGTCCCAAACTGAGTTTCAAAAGGGTGCAAAGACAGTACTCCAGCATTTTACCGGCACCCTTTGGGACACCTGTAGACCCGGGCCTGGAGTCAAGATGCACTTTTTTGGTTGAAAAGTTAAAATAATACTAAAACTGTTTAAATTTGGAGATGGTGATTTTTTTGGCTTTCTATTTTGGATGGGAACTATTTCCAAGTCACACTACTGTTCCCTGGCACACTGGTTTCAGTTCTGATGCCAGTCTCACAGTATCGGGGATCGGCAGATACTTATAGCCAAAGTATCGACATCGGTATCAAAACAGATAAACCTGACTCACCTGTAAAAGGTACTGAAGGACTTCTACTCGTACTCCCACTCCTCGGCTTAGGGCCAAATGGAAACGGCAGTGTGTCAGACTCTAGCGTCTCTCCTGTGAATGCGCTGAAATCCATCTCCTCTTCCTCCTCTCCACCCTCGTCCTCCCTCTTCTCCCCCTCTGCCTCCACTCCCCCCATCCTGTCGCCCACCTCTGGGTCCAAAGTCCGGATCAAGTCCTCATACTGTGCCAGCAGATCTTCCGCCATTTCCGACGTGGAGTTTTTTTGACCTGATTTACCATCCATTTTAGCGTCGCTGCCCTTCACCCCGTTTTTAAATTCCACCCCTGCTGAAGCTCCCGACTCTGATATTCTGAGTTGAGTTCTTTCTACATCGTGGCTATCTTTTTTAGCGACCAAACTGTAGACCAAAACATCATCTTGGAACTCTGATTCCTCGATGTACGAATCTTTGACTAGCATTATCGCCGTCCTGCGCATTTCTTGAATGTGTTTTGGTGGCTCCACTTCTGGTAGAACCGTTTTCTCTTCCACCGTAGCTTCTGGATTTTGCACCGGACAGGCGTCGTAGCTGTCGTCCCATTCTAGCTCCAAAATGGCAGCCGTCGAGTCAGCTGAAGGTGCCGGTCTCCTAAGCACGATTGGTTGTTTTATTTTCCTGATATTTATTTGCTTGGTTTTGAGTAGCGGCTCTTCCAACACCCCGGCCTGGTACTGGTCCGGGGGTGGGTCCAGGCCATCGTAGGGGGCCGACCACACCTGGCACGCCCGCAGACAGCTGCTGATGCTGAGGCGGGCGTCATAGAGGTAATGGAGGTAGCTCACGTCCAGGTACAGCTCCGAGCCGATGGTGCAGGAGTTCCCCAGGCCGTCGTCACTGGAGAAGCTTTCAGTTTTATCTGAAGAGGAGAAAATATCACATTATTACATTTGTAGAGCTGTTTAGTCGATTTGCCATTTTATGTCAATTATAAATCATAGAAATATCACACACACGCATATAATGTCACAGATTATAACTATAGAGACACAAGCACATCAGAGCTGGTTTAAGAATTCATTACCTGGTGTCTCGGGGCCCTTGGAGAACAGGATAGACTCCAGCTGTCTTAAAGGTGGCGGGCTTCGGTCGGGGGAGCAGCACGACGGCGTAAGCGCTAAGATCTTAGCTGCAGACACAGAGTAACAGTCTCTCTCCCTCACCACACGCCTCTGACTCAGCATCATGTGATTACAGGGGATCAAGTACCTGCAGACAAAAGAGGCGGGACATAACGTTAGCTACACAGTCTGGGGGGGTGACGGGCAGACGCCACAGCCCCACCCACTTCCAACTTCTGGAAATACATTTTACATGTTTTTTTCCCATAGACCTTTGGTAAAATTCAAATCTTAAGAGTCCAAAGACGTCACAGAGGCTAACCAGCCACATGCTAACCCGCCGTGCGCTAACCAGCTGCGCGCTAATCAGCCGTGCGCTAACCAGCCATGCGCTAACCAGCTGGTTAGACCTGAGCTTTTAACTTTTAATATGATCTTTTTCATAAACTCTAGGGGAAAAAGGAATGAGAAAGTTACTTCTGGAACCAGGGGCGGGCGCTGTTGAGCTCCATACTTTACTGAGTACACAATACCTCCCAAGATAGGCTCAACCAGAGTACTGCATTGTGAACAGTTTTACATCGAAATGCATTTAAATGATAGTATAAAGGCATGAGATAGGATTAAAAACTGTCCACTCTAGAACTGAAATGTGAAAAAGCTTTTGGTTATTTTTCTTCCCATAAATGGAATCTATTTGAAGGACATTTTTGTGTGTATATCACGGTGGCTGAGTGGCAACACTCATGCCTCACAGCAGAGGGTTTGGTTGGATCCCCGGGTCGCCCAGGCCTTTCTGTGTGGAGTTTTTCATGTTTCTCCTCGTGTCTGGATGGGTTTCCTCCGGGTACTCCGGTTTCCCCCATCAACCAAAACATGAACGCCCTTCGAGACAACTGTTGTTGTGATTTTGGGCGTTACAAAAATAAATTAACTGAATTGAATTGACATGAAAAACTGGACAGAGCCACTGCAGCGCTTTAATAATGTGGAGATAAACATTTATACTCACACCTGCTCCTGTTTTTAATGTTTTAAATGGACTTGTGGACTTACTGTATATGGTTTGTTTGAACAGGGCTCATGAAACAGTCTGACATGAATTGAAAACAGCTTCATATAAGTTTCAGCGTTAGTTCTGTTTTCCCATCGCTAACAGGAGAAGGAAACACCATAAGAGCGGTGTTTTCTTTTTTCCTCATTGCTTCTGTGCAGTTTGAAGCCGACATTTTGTGATCAAGTACCACACTCCATTCCTTTGATATGAGGAAAGTAACTATTCTAACCAGGGACACACCAGTATCATATTGACATCAGATATCGACACTGATACTGAAACGTGAGCTGGATCAGATATCGGCTCCAAAAATCGCTTCAGTCGATATCCTGGTTGGACATCTAAAGTGATACTAAGACTTTTTACAGGTCGTCATCATCCCAGAAAGTCTCAGAAATTTTAGACTTTTATTTACAAAAAGTTACTGTCATTACTTGAGAAATACAGTTGGATCCGTTTTGTTTTATTTTACTTTCGTTTTAATAAAATAAATGCTGTTTTCCGTCTTTGGACCCTAATTCTGACCTCCACCAAATGAAAAAGTACTGTATTTTCTGAACTATAAGTCACTCTGGAGTATCAGTCGCACCAGCAAAAAATGCATAATAATGAAGAAAAAACATATATAATATATAAAAAACATATATAAGTCACACTGGACTGAAATTGCATGTTTGAGGGAAATTTATTTTACAAAATCCAAGACCAAGAACAGACATTTTATCTTTAAAGGCAAGTTATAATAATAATAAAATAGAGAAGAACCGGCTGAATATCAGTACATCACGCTAACGTAACACATTTATATTTATTCAGCTCCATGAAGCACAGACAGAACTGAACACGTGTCTGGTTTGTTAACGTAAGATATTAACAGTTAATCAGATAAATAAAGCAGAAAAAACAAGCAACAAGTTTACTCTGGCTCTCACTCCAAATGACTAAATCCACTGAATTCTTCATCCTCGCTTCTCAACAGCTCTGCCTGCTCTGAAAGTAGATGAAGCAGAGCTTCTGCGTGGCAGTCTGGTACACAAGCCTACAGTGCCCTCCTGCAGCTGTCACTGTGACAATAACAAAGATGTGAAATTATATATTTTAATAATTTCACATATAAGTCGCATTTGAGTATAAGTCAAACCGCTGGAGAAACTATGAAAAAAGTGTGACTTATAGTCCTGAAAATACTGTAACTGTACTCTGATTGTATTTTCGGCGCATGTATTCAGTTACACAGGTAGTACCGCTCCAGGTCACACGGGGGCAGACTGTTGCTGCTACCCTGTTCACACTGTTTTCTATGGTGAACGACGCAGCTCACCTCAGTACGAGCTGCAGCATGACGTCTTCGCAGTACAGGCCAATGAGGGTGCGGAACAGAGCCAGGGATACTGTGCCCAGCTGTGGACAGAACAAACATGTGACCTCCTCAGTGGCTCAGTGGTGACAGGGTTCAATCAGAAGGTCAGAGGTTGGATTCTTCCTCTCAAACGTGCAAGTGTTGAGTTCATGAGCAAGACACTCTACTAGTTTAGTCTAGTGTGATGTAGAAGAGGTGTGTACTACAGGAGTGAAGGTATAATGAGGTTAGCAACTTTTATCAAAAGAGGCAAATCTAACACGGTGATGTTAGCATTTTGTTTTATATTATTGCCATATGAACTTGATTGTGCTTGAGTCACTATGGTTCAAATTTGTGACCCCTGAGGATCATTTTGTTATAATTTACACATTTTAAATCGCACTGCCGAATCCTACAAGTATCATTGATTAAGAAAATAAAACTGGAGAAGGAAGTGCGTATGTCACAGTGGGTGATTTGACCATAGACTGTATGTATAAATGAACATGGCTAACCCGCTAGCCACTGCGTTCCAAACAGGAAGTAATCATGGGCGCACTTCCAGCTCCATCGACTCTGGCTCCAATTCACTTTCTGTGTAAAAACTTTGTCCCTTCTCTCTGTCTCTGCTGCTGTCAGACTCGTCATTTTGGTCTTAAATGTTCATATTAACCCTCTACATGATCCTGGGGTTTTTATTTCACTATTGTGTCTGTAAATCAAGATATGAACATTAATAACAGACAAATCAGGCACCTTCTTTCCCCAAGGTCACTTCACTAGCAACAGGTTTGATTGACAGCATCGCTAAGCGTTCGCTCCCTGCTAAACCAGCAGTGTGGGCAGGAAGAGGCGTTACCTTCAACAGCCTCGCTCTGAATTGGCTCTTTGGTTGCTATGATACGGATCGGAATTCCAAATATGGAACTCAGCTTCAAATTGGCCACTATAACTGCTCTAGCCTCGATGAGCTTCACTTGGAGCTGAACGTTGTGGTGACGTCCCACTCAAGTCCACTTCTTTATACAGTCTATGGCACAAACTGAACACTGATCAGAGGTGTGCACTTTTATCTTTGTTTCCTAAATTGCAGCAGCTCTTCACACTTTAGATTTAGCGTTTGGAGCTTTTACAGATGACAATGTCATGACTGTTGTATAACTTTACCACTCACTAACACTGTTCCAGAAGCTGTGACGCCATCTGCATAACGCCTAATACTTTTAGTATGGATTAGTGCTGATTTTCTATACTTAGTGACCAGCGTATCTAAAATGTGGGTTTTCCTTACAGTATGGATACCTGTTCAAAAGCGTGTCTAGTTTCGATATTAGTTTTAGTATCGGTTGGTATCTGAGGGTCCATGCTCAGTTGGTGTTGTGTTGCAGTCTGGTACCTGGAATGGTGTGTTGATGCGGCTGACGAGCGTGTCTAAGATGTGCACGTTCTCGTAGCGGTGCAGGAGGATGAAGGAGAGGAAGGTCTGGAGCAGAGCAGGTTCTGACACACTCCTGAGGAACAGCTCCAGATAAGCCGTCGTGGTCATCACCTCCTCCACCGTCGTCTGTGGACGCAACAAAACCTCAGTTATGGAATTTTCACATTCATATCTATCCATGTCTATCTGATGTCACACTAACTCCATTTTGATACCAGCCAATGTGGTCTTATACTTGTTCTGATACAACTCAAGATCATTCTAAAGATGTTCACAAAAGGTAGCAGTATGAGTAATAGTAGAAGTAGTGATACAGTAGTAGTACAGTAGTAGTAGTAGTAGTAGTAGTAGTAGTAGTAGTAGTAGTAGTAGTAGTAGTAGTAGTAGTAGTAGTAGTAGTGTAGTATTAGTCCTGACCTTGTGCAGTGCTGGTGCAAGGACAGGCACGAGGAAACCATTATAGATGTAGCTGACGAGCTGGTCTCTGACATCAACATGAGCCACCTGAGAACAGCCAGAGTCACTCACACAGAGACAAGAGAGAACAGCTAGTGTCACACAGAGACAAGAGAACAGCCAGAGTCACTCACACAGAGACAAGAGAGAACAGCTAGTGTCACACAGAGACAAGAGAACAGCCAGAGTCACTCACACAGAGACAAGAGAGAACAGCTAGTGTCACACAGAGACAAGAGAACAGCCAGAGTCACTCACACAGAGACAAGAGAGAACAGCTAGTGTCACACAGAGACAAGAGAGAACAGCTAGTGTCACACAGAGACAAGAGAACAGCCAGAGTCACACACACAGAGACAAGAGAACAGCTAGTGTCACACAGAGACAAGAGAACAGCCAGAGTCACTCACACAGAGACAAGAGAACAGCCAGAGTCACTCACACAGAGACAAGAGAGAACAGCTAGTGTCACACAGAGACAAGAGAGAACAGCTAGTGTCACACAGAGACAAGAGAGAACAGCTAGTGTCACACAGAGACAAGAGAACAGCCAGAGTCACACACACAGAGACAAGAGAGAACAGCTAGTGTCACACAGAGACAAGAGAACAGCCAGAGTCACTCACACAGAGACAAGAGAACAGCCAGAGTCACTCACACAGAGACAAGAGAGAACAGCTAGTGTCACACACACAGAGACAAGAGAGAACAGCCAGAGTCACTCAAACAGAGACAAGAGAATAGCCAGAGTCACACAGAGACAAGAGAGAACCGCCAGAGTCTCACACACACAGAGACAAGAGAGAACAGCCAGAGTCACACAGAGACAAGAGAGAACAGCCAGAGTCACACAGAGACAAGAGAGAACAGCCAGAGTCACACAGAGACAAGAGAGAACAGCCAGAGTCACTCACACAGAGACAAGAGAACAGCCAGAGTCACACACACAGAGACAAGAGAACAGCCAGAGTCACTCAAACAGAGACAAAAGAGAACAGCCAGAGTCACTCAAACAGAGACAAAAGAGAACAGCCAGAGTCTCACACACACAGAGACAAGAGAGAACAGCCAGAGTCACACAGAGACAAGAGAACAGCCAGAGTCACACAGAGACAAGAGAGAACCGCCAGAGTCTCACACACACAGAGACAAGAGAGAACAGCCAGAGTCACACAGAGACAAGAGAGAACAGCCAGAGTCACACAGAGACAAGAGAGAACAGCCAGAGTCACACACACAGAGACAAGAGAACAGCCAGAGTCACTCAAACAGAGACAAAAGAGAACAGCCAGAGTCACTCAAACAGAGACAAAAGAGAACAGCCAGAGTCACTCACACAGAGACAAGAGAGAACAGCTAGTGTCACACAGAGACAAGAGAACAGCCAGAGTCACTCACACAGAGACAAGAGAGAACAGCTAGTGTCACACAGAGACAAGAGAGAACAGCTAGTGTCACACAGAGACAAGAGAGAACAGCTAGTGTCACACAGAGACAAGAGAACAGCCAGAGTCACACACACAGAGACAAGAGAGAACAGCTAGTGTCACACAGAGACAAGAGAACAGCCAGAGTCACTCACACAGAGACAAGAGAACAGCCAGAGTCACTCACACAGAGACAAGAGAGAACAGCTAGTGTCACACAGAGACAAGAGAGAACAGCTAGTGTCACACAGAGACAAGAGAGAACAGCTAGTGTCACACAGAGACAAGAGAACAGCCAGAGTCACACACACAGAGACAAGAGAGAACAGCTAGTGTCACACAGAGACAAGAGAACAGCCAGAGTCACTCACACAGAGACAAGAGAACAGCCAGAGTCACTCACACAGAGACAAGAGAGAACAGCTAGTGTCACACACACAGAGACAAGAGAGAACAGCCAGAGTCACTCAAACAGAGACAAGAGAATAGCCAGAGTCACACAGAGACAAGAGAGAACCGCCAGAGTCTCACACACACAGAGACAAGAGAGAACAGCCAGAGTCACACAGAGACAAGAGAGAACAGCCAGAGTCACACAGAGACAAGAGAGAACAGCCAGAGTCACACAGAGACAAGAGAGAACAGCCAGAGTCACACACACAGAGACAAGAGAACAGCCAGAGTCACTCAAACAGAGACAAAAGAGAACAGCCAGAGTCACTCAAACAGAGACAAAAGAGAACAGCCAGAGTCACTCACACAGAGACAAGAGAGAACAGCTAGTGTCACACAGAGACAAGAGAACAGCCAGAGTCACTCACACAGAGACAAGAGAGAACAGCTAGTGTCACACAGAGACAAGAGAGAACAGCTAGTGTCACACAGAGACAAGAGAGAACAGCTAGTGTCACACAGAGACAAGAGAACAGCCAGAGTCACACACACAGAGACAAGAGAGAACAGCTAGTGTCACACAGAGACAAGAGAACAGCCAGAGTCACTCACACAGAGACAAGAGAACAGCCAGAGTCACTCACACAGAGACAAGAGAGAACAGCTAGTGTCACACAGAGACAAGAGAGAACAGCTAGTGTCACACAGAGACAAGAGAGAACAGCTAGTGTCACACAGAGACAAGAGAACAGCCAGAGTCACACACACAGAGACAAGAGAGAACAGCTAGTGTCACACAGAGACAAGAGAACAGCCAGAGTCACTCACACAGAGACAAGAGAACAGCCAGAGTCACTCACACAGAGACAAGAGAGAACAGCTAGTGTCACACACACAGAGACAAGAGAGAACAGCCAGAGTCACTCAAACAGAGACAAGAGAATAGCCAGAGTCACACAGAGACAAGAGAGAACCGCCAGAGTCTCACACACACAGAGACAAGAGAGAACAGCCAGAGTCACACAGAGACAAGAGAGAACAGCCAGAGTCACACAGAGACAAGAGAGAACAGCCAGAGTCACACAGAGACAAGAGAACAGCCAGAGTCACACACACAGAGACAAGAGAACAGCCAGAGTCACTCAAACAGAGACAAAAGAGAACAGCCAGAGTCACTCAAACAGAGACAAAAGAGAACAGCCAGAGTCTCACACACAGAGAGACAAGAGAGAACAGCCAGAGTCACACAGAGACAAGAGAACAGCCAGAGTCACACAGAGACAAGAGAGAACCGCCAGAGTCTCACACACACAGAGACAAGAGAGAACAGCCAGAGTCACACAGAGACAAGAGAGAACAGCCAGAGTCACACAGAGACAAGAGAGAACAGCCAGAGTCACACACACAGAGACAAGAGAACAGCCAGAGTCACTCAAACAGAGACAAAAGAGAACAGCCAGAGTCACTCAAACAGAGACAAAAGAGAACAGCCAGAGTCTCACACACACAGAGACAAGAGAGAACAGCCAGAGTCACACAGAGACAAGAGAGAACAGCCAGAGTCACACAGAGACAAGAGAGAACAGCCAGAGTCACTCACACAGAGACAAGAGAGAACAGCCAGAGTCACTCAAACAGAGACAAGAGAGAACAGCCAGAGTCACACAGAGACAAGAGAGAACCGCCAGAGTCTCACACACACAGAGACAAGAGAGAACAGCCAGAGTCACACAGAGACAAGAGAGAACAGCCAGAGTCACACAGAGACAAGAGAGAACAGCCAGAGTCACTCACACAGAGACAAGAGAACAGCCAGAGTCACACACACAGAGACAAGAGAGAACAGCCAGAGTCACACAGAGACAAGAGAGAACAGCCAGAGTCACTCACACAGAGACAAGAGAACAGCCAGAGTCACACACACAGAGACAAGAGAACAGCCAGAGTCACTCAAACAGAGACAAAAGAGAACAGCCAGAGTCACTCAAACAGAGACAAAAGAGAACAGCCAGAGTCACACAGAGACAAGAGAGAACAGCCAGAGTCACACAGAGACAAGAGAGAACAGCCAGAGTCACTCACACAGAGACAAGAGAACAGCCAGTGTCACTCAGAACACTTATTTCACACTTAAATATAAATATTCAAGAGACTCTTGGCCGATACAATCAAACTCTGAGTTGGTACAAAAGTTTCAACCTGCATATTTAGTCAGTGGTATCATAGAACAGTAAAGTTAATTATAAGACATGAAAACATATCTGCAGTCATCTGTCCAACCTGAATCACAGCGTTGCAGAATTCCAGAGAGTTAAGGAACTGGACGAGAGCGGGAATCCGGAGCCAGTCCTCCCTGTGCAGACAGTGCCACTCCTCATTGGGCACGTCCAGTTTGGTGGGCAGAGACGAGTACAGACCACTCAAACCTGTGGCTAGTACCTGGGAGGGGATGAGCCAAAACAACAGAAAATTCAATTCTAATTCTATAACTGGACTTAAGTTTTAGAGTGTAGACATTTTGCGGTTCATCCAAGAGGCTTCTTCAGCTCCATCCAGTCCAGTGGTCACAGAACTGAAGAAGCCTCTTGGTTGAGCGGCAAAACGTCTTCACTCTAAACTTTTGTCCAGTCACAAAATTCTATTTTATTTTGCTGTTTATCGACAGTCATCAGGAGAATCTGCATTAAAACATAAAGTGCTCTGATACATGGTCCAATCCACAGACTGTAGAAGTGGTATGAGTGAGTGTGACCCACAGCGTTCAGCTTCAAGTGAAGGTCATCGAGGCTAGCAGTTATAGCGGCTAACTTACAACTGAGTTCCATTTTTGAAATTCCTATCGCGAGTATCATAGCAACCAAAGACCCAATCCAAAGGGAGGCTGTTGAAGGTAACGCCTCTACCCGCCCCACTGGTTTAGCAGGGAGTGGGAGCGTAGCAACACTGTCAATCAAACCTGTTACTAATGTTAGGAACAACCTTGGGGGAAAACCTGTGCCTGACCTGAGTCTGACCTGTGCTTGACCTGTGTCTGACCTGTGCCTGACCTGTGCCTGACCTGTGCTTCACCTGTGCCTGACCTGTGTCTGACCTGTGCCTGACCTGTGCCTGACCCGTGTCTAACCCGTGCATGACCCGTGTCTGACCCGTGTCAGACCTGTGCTTGACCTGTGCCTGAACTGTGTCTGACCTGTGTCTGACCTGTGTCTGACCCGTGCCTGACCTGTGCCTGACCTGTGTCTGACCTGTGTCTGACCTGTGTCTGACCTGTGTCTGACCTGTGCCTGAACTGTGTCTGACCTGTGTCTGACCCGTGCCTGACCTGTGTCTGACCTGTGTCTGACCTGTGTCTGACCTGTGCCCGACCCGTGCCTGACCTGTGCCTGACCTGTGCCTGACCTGTGCCTGACCTGTGCTTGACCTGTGCCTGACCTGTGTCTGACCCGTGTCAGACCCGTGTCAGACCCGTGTCTGATCTGTGCTTGACCTGTGCCTGACCTGTGCCTGACCTGTGTCTGACCTGTGCCTGACCTGTGCCTGACCCGTGTCTAACCCGTGCATGACCCGTGTCTGACCCGTGTCAGACCTGTGCTTGACCTGTGCCTGAACTGTGTCTGACCTGTGTCTGACCTGTGTCTGACCCGTGCCTGACCTGTGCCTGACCTGTGTCTGACCTGTGTCTGACCTGTGTCTGACCTGTGTCTGACCTGTGTCTGACCTGTGCCTGACCTGTGCCTGAACTGTGTCTGACCCGTGCCTGACCTGTGTCTGACCTGTGTCTGACCTGTGTCTGACCTGTGCCCGACCCGTGCCTGACCTGTGCCTGACCTGTGCCTGACCTGTGCCTGACCTGTGCTTGACCTGTGCCTGACCTGTGTCTGACCTGTGTCTGACCTGTGTCTGACCCGTGTCAGACCCGTGTCAGACCCGTGTCTGATCTGTGCTTGACCTGTGCCTGACCTGTGCCTGACCTGTGTCTGACCCGTGTCTGACCCGTGTCTGACCTGTGCTCTCACTGTTTTATCTGGACTTAAATGATGTTAGCTGTAGTGCTGAGATCAGAGTGTGAAACTGGGCCTGTGTGTGTGGCACTGATGAATGACAGAGATTTTCTCCATCAGTTGAATGTCAGACAGGGGTCGGCCTTTAACACGCAAAGAGCCATTTGGAGCAACTTTCCACGTAAAATAAAACACTGGGAGCCGCAAATACTTTTTGACATCTAAACTGAAGATAACACTGTGTATTATAACAATAATGTAATGGAATAATTTAGGTTTTATTTTTACGGACCGGCCTTCTACACGTGGCAGATAAATATGGCCAAAATAACTTAAGTGCATAAAAAAATCTTTTTCTTCAAGGTCGTAGCCTCAGTTGTCCTTTTCCCCTTTGTTAAAAGCTCTCCAAAGACTTTTGTTTTGGCTCATTTTCACTCGCTTGTGGCTCTACTTTTGAGCGATGTGTCTGATGTGTTATACGTGAAACGTCATCGCGGAGACAAGAGCAGATAATATACTTGCTACTACATAAAATAGATTTCTGTGGCGATTTCCAGCAGGATTTTCATGATACATCTACGGACGAGCTTATTAGTGTGTCATTAGGGACGGGCGAAAGTTGCTCCTGACCCCTGTGCGCACAGGGTCTGAAAATCAGGGCTCTTTACGCAGGACTGTGAGCTGTGTCTGTGTCTGTGAGACAGTATAAGGATGAAAGAGCTGCATGTGGCTCTGGGGGTTACCGACCCCTGGTCTAAGAGCTCATTTGAAAACATTATAGCACACTGTAGTTACACAAACAGCCAGCAGATGTCAGCATGTGGACAGATACTACTCACTGTTCTGACTGATACAAAAGACACAAGACATCATTTTTTTCTTTTTCTTTAGTTAAAGGCGTAGACTGTAAATATAACAACAGCCACAACAACAATCACAACAGTTGTTGAATGTGTGATGTCATCTGCGTTAAATGTGATTGGTCTGTAGAATGTGTGATGTCTATCCATCCATCCATCCATTTTCTTCCGCTTATCCGGGGCCGGGTCGCGGGGGCAGCAGTCTAAGCAGGGACTCCCAAACTTCCCTCACCCCAGACACGTCCTCCAGCTCCTCCGGTGGGACCCCAAGGCGTTCCCAGGCCAGCCGAGAGACATAGTCCCTCCAGTGTGTCCTGGGTCTTCCCCGGGGCCTCCTCCCGGTGGGACATGCCCAGAACACCTCCCTAGGGAGGCGTCCAGGAGGCATCCTGAGCAGATGCCCGAGCCACCTCAGCTGGCTCCTCTCGACGTGTAGGAGCAGCGGCTCTACTCCGAGCTCCTCCCGTGTGACCGAGCTCCTCACCCTATCCCTAAGGGTGCGCCCGGCCACTCTGCGGAGGAAGCCCATTTCAGCCGCTTTTATCCGCGACCTTGTCCTTTCGGTCATTACCCAAAGCTCATGACCATAGGTGAGGGTAGGAACGTAGATTGACCGGTAAATTGAGAGCTTCGCCTTTGGGCTCAGCTCCTTCTTTACCACAACGGACCGATACAGCGACCGCATCACTGCAGACGCTGCACCGATCCGCCTGTCAATCTCACGCTCCATCCTTCCCTCACTCGTGAACAAGACCCCGAGATACTTGAACTCCTCCACTTGGGGCAGAGACTCACCACCCACCCGGAGAGAGCAAACCACCTTTTTCCGGTCGAGAACCATGGCCTCGGATTTGGAGGAGCTGATTCTCATCCCAGCCACTTCACACTCGGCTGCAAACCCCAGTGCCTGCTGCAGGTCCTGGGTCGATGAGGCCATCAGGACAACATCATCCACAGACTCCTGTAAGCCCCCGGCTGCGCCTAGAAATTCTGTCCATAAATATAATGAACAGAACCGGTGACAAAGGGCAGCCCTGGCGGAGTCCAACATGCACTGGGAACAGGTCTGACTTACTGCCGGCAATGAACACAGCTCCTGCTCCGGTCATACAGGGACCGGACAGCCCTTAGCAAAGGGCCCCAGACCCCATACTCCCAGAGCACCCCCCAAAGGACACCACGAGGGACACGGTGGTTGTAGAATGTGTGATGTCATCTGTGTTAAATGTGATTGGTCTGTACAATGATGTGATGTCATCTGACTCACCGGACAGAAGAATGTATTCTCTGCTATGTGCTTGGCCACTCTCTGGTTCTCCGCAGACAGGGACATGATGAGGAGGAGTGCATCTCGGGCCTGTTGTCCCACCGTTCCCTCCCTGTGGATGTATGGGATGAGCAGGGAGAAAATCAGGAAGTTGGTTGCCCCCTGATCTTCGCTGGTGTGGAAAAACAATTCCAAAACGGACGGATCTTTAGCCAGAACACAACATAGCTGGTTCAGCAGAAGCACCAGCTCCGCCTCCACCTGTGGCGCTGCGGTCCCTGAACATGATGACAGCAGCATCATCAGCGGGCGCAAAATCGGCTTGTGGTGAAGTAAAGGCTGACGCGCTTGACCCACCAACATTTCGTACATCTTTAACTGTTCTAACTTCATATCGTCTGTGAATTCCCGGCGTAAACTCCAAACGAAAAGGCGTTCCATGATGTTCTCCATGATAACAAACTCCAGGATGGGTCCCATAGCGCCGGCTTGGCCACAATCCTCCTCCATCAGTAGAAACAGGATGTGCTCCACATAGTTCTGCACAGCGCTGGCTTCGTCTCCGGGGATGGCGCCACAGCGAGAGGCACGGCCGGAGGAGCCCAGGGTCAGAACAGAGGTGTGACGGAGTGGGTCGTGTTTCTCCAGAATCTTCACCACCTGCACAAAGAGTAGGTCAGAGTCTGAGTGGTCAAACTGGTGTTAGGCCTGTCACCATCATCCCTGCATCGGCTCATCGCTCAATTTAGATGGAACAAATTTTTTTAGAATCAGTATTTATAGTGTTACTTTTTTTTTGCTCTACTGGGACATTCTGGTTATTTTTTTGCAATATGATCAGATTTAAGATGACTAAGATGATGATTTAAGATGATGATTTAAGATCATTACAAACTAAAACTATTGACTTAAGAGTTTCATTCTGCTGTTTATTTCTTGCAGCTCATGATTTTTAACAATATTGTAGATTTATAAGTTTTGTGGTTTAAATCTGCTCTTGGGTTTTTGTGTCAGTGACAGAAATCAGTTTCAATATTATCGTTTATCATCTGTATTTACTTCAGCGATATATCTAACTTCAAAACATTTTATCCTGACAGACTTAACTGTTATTGGTTAAAGTGGTTAAATACTACTGTAGTCACAGCTGTCTCGGGGCAGACTGACATAAGCAAGGCTGCCAATTTGCTTCATCAGCCCCTCCCACAACCACCATCACACACACAAACTTTAACTATAATAAGGAAACATTTTCTCAAGATAAATATTTTTTTAGAAATCCACAGCCCTGTTTTTATTACTGGCTCAAAATGGAGCAGTGTAATCTCACTCTGTGAATGCCATCATCGTATTTAAGTGTTAAAATAAAGACTTATAAAGTGACTGGTGAGCCCAAACTAAATATCAACTCTGTCAGGAGAGTTAACACCGATATCTATCTCTACTGCATTCTTTTAATGTGTACTGATGCCAAACCTGAAAAATACTGCAAAACAAATCATCCTACAGGCACATGCACCTGAGCGTGGCGCCCGCTATGCCCAGCGGAGTTCTATCCTCGTACAAACACAGTCACCTGACCGTGGCGCCCCCTGTGGCACCTGCTATTCCCAGTGGACTTCAATCCAGCGTCCATCCCAGCCTGCTTCGCCTGTTATGATTTTATTTATGGTAGATTCAAGTGAACGATGTTCAAAAACCCTCAGGATGTCAACACCACATCATATTAGGCAGCAGTGCATTACAGAATTACATTAGAAAGAAAAGTATTAAAAAGATAAAATAATTGTTCTTCCTCTGCCTAATCTTTCAATGTGCTATACTTCTCTACTTAAACTAAACAAACAAAACAAAGACTACACCTCAAACAGGTAAAACCACTTTTCCACAGGATCACGCGGCGCCAGTATAAACAAAAGCATTGACATTGGACACATAAAGTATGCTAGCAGCAGTCAAACAAGTCTTTGTGCTAGTGGTCACTGTTGTGTGGAGACTAAAGCTAGCATAATAGTGCCACTGTCCCCGGGCCGCCCCTGCTGCCATGACGATGCGCCACACAAACACAGCGGTCCCGATGGAGCTGTGCTCACTAATGAGGAGACAAGACACTTTGATGACCTGTCCACCATTCTACTCACTGCACACGTTTGGACAGCAGCCTCATTGATCACAGCAGTGACACGTGAGCAAACAGCAGAGCCGTGTGCAGACGGCAGAGCCGTGTACAGACACCAGAGCCGTGCGCAGACGGCAGATGCGCGCGCAGATGGCAGATGTGTGTGCAGACGGCAGAGCCACACGTAGACAGCAGACAGTCAAATCTGTTGGACACATCTCTTTCAATTTTTTTTTGTTACTACTTTATTAATTTTATCTATAAACATAAGACAGAAAATGAATATATGAATATGAAGTAAGATATATGGAATTATGTAGCGAAAAAAACTGTACTAAATATATATTTTTAAACATTTTATATTCAAATCCTCCTCCCTTTGCCTTGTTGAAAAACATTTAGTCGAGTTATTTCACATGTTCTCTTTACTACATAATTCTATATATCTTACTTCATATATCTAATGTGTAATCCCCCAGTCGTCCAGGTCTGATCCATTGCAAAAGACAAAGTTTAAATCTAAACTGGACAAATCATTGTAAGAGCAAAGATGTTTCGCTGCTCATCCAAGCCGCTAAACCGCTAAGCCGCTTCTTCAGTTCTGGTCAGATTACTGGTGGCACACTGCCTTATATCTGTCTGAAGGGAGGAGCTAACTACACTGAAACTGTCTATCTATCTGAAACTATCTGTTGTCTCCAGTTTCAGCTGAAACTACCCTATTCAGCCCTTAATGACCCTGCTATTGTTCTCATTGTTCTGGGTTTGAGGATGGAGTTGTAGATGGGGGAGAGATTATGTCTCAGGCTCCATTTCTGTTTAAGGAAGGATTCTCTTTCCTAACTCTCCTCTCAAATCATTTCTTTTCTCTGTCTAAAATCTGGACCTCACTATCTTCACAGGAGTGGTTAGTGGCTTTGAGATGGAGATGCACAGCAGACTGGGGCCCTGAGTTGCTCTTGTGACAGTGTTGGTTCATTCTCTTATGAAGTGGCTGTTTAATTTCTCCAGTGTAACACTCACTGCACTCTTCACTGAATGGAGTAGACACATTACTTTGTTTATGGCTCAGGGTTTTGTCCTTTGGGTGAACCAGTTTTTGTCTTAAAGTGTTTGTGGGTTTGAAAAAGAGGAATCTCATACTGTCTGAAGATTCTCTGAAGTTTTTTCAGACACAACCATGTAAGGAATAGTAACACCTTCCCTTCTTGAGTTATAAACAAAGTAATATGATCTACTCCATTCAGTGTAATGAAGAGTGCAATGTTACATCGGAGAAACTAAACAGCTACTCCGCAAGAGCATGTACCAACACCATCACAAGAGCAGCTCACCAGTCTAATAATCGAGATTAACCCAGTCTGCTGTACATCTCCATCTCAAAGCCACTAACCACTCCTGTGAAGATAGTGAAGTTCAGATCTGAGCCAAAGAAAAGAAATGGTTTGAGAGAGGAGTTAAAGAAGCTATTTTTGTTAGGAAAGAGAATCCTTCCTTAAACAGGAATGGAGCCTGAGACATAATCTCTCCCCTATCTACAACTCCATCCTCAGACCCAGAACAATGAGAACAATAGCAGGGTCGTTAAGGCCTGAATAGGGTAGTTTAGTCTGAAACTGTAAACAATATATGTTTACAGTTTCAGTGTGGTTAGCCCCTCCCCTCAGATAGATTTAAGGCAGTGGCCACCAGCATTCTGACCAGAACTGAAGAAGCGGCTTGGATGAGCAGAGAAACGTCTTCACCATTACAACGATTTGTCCAGTTGACAGATTTAAACTTCATCTTTTGCTATCTTCCATATATCTGATGTCTTCTGTGTGTATGTAAAACGTAGAAAGCAGTAAAAATAAAAAATAAAAACTTTCTGTTTATCGCAGCCACAACATCTGGATGCTCTGCATGTGTGAACCATGACATGAGCAGATAAGACACAGAACACACATATAAAACTAATCCATAAAACATGAGGCGCAGTGAGATCTAAGGACCAAACAGCAACAGGATCCTCCAGTTTCAGACCTGAAACCAAGCTCAAGTCCACTGATATCGTACGGGGCGTCTGAGATAATGAAACTCTCTGATCAACGACTCTTGTGAACCCAGAGCAGGGCAGAGTGAGGCCTTTTATAAAAACCAATGAACATGCACACGAGCAGGCCTGTGCTCAAAAATGCCAAAAAGTGAATCTTATTGTGCTTGTGTCTCCGCCTTTCTACTTTAAAATTGAACATAATTTGGCAGAGATTGTGAACAATAAATTCAACACGTTTCCACAAATCTCCAAAATCCTGCCCTTGTGTTTCCGTAGTGACATCACAGTTGGTGTTAAGCTTCATTTAACAAAGTACCCTCATCTCGTGTCTGTGTGGGACACGCCCAGCAGGCTGTCCCACACAGCCGCTACTCTGAGCCAAGATTCCACTGGTTTGACCGCTGGGTTTGACCACACTGAACGAGGCAGAGCTCAAAGTATTAGAACACAGCCAGGTTTTCTCTCAGTGAAATGTGTTTAATGACTCCAGATCTACTGCCTGAGACTTGAGCAGGGCTGTAACTAAAGATTATTTAATTTAGCTCCAGTCTAACAATCTACATTAACTCAGATCTTCAGTCTGGATACCCAGTGGTCCTGTCTGGTTTTGTGTGGTCCTGTGTGGTTCCATGTGGTCCTGTGTGGTTCTATGTGGTTCTGTATGGTCCTGTGTGATCCTGTGTGGTTCTATGTGGTTCTGTATGGTCCTGTGTGATCCTGTGTGGTTCTGTGTGGTTCTGTGTGGTTCTATGTGGTCCTGTGTGGTTCTGTGTAGTCCTGTGTGGTTCTATGTGGTCCTGTGTGGTTCTATGTGGTTCTGTATGGTCCTGTGTGATCCTGTGTGGTTCTGTGTGGTTCTATGTGGTCCTGTGTGGTTCTGTGTAGTCCTGTGTGGTTCTATGTGGTCCTGTGTGGTTCTGTGTAGTTCCATGTGGTCCTGTGTGGTTCCGTGTGGTCCTGTGTGGTTTTGTGTGATCCCGTGTGGTTCTGTGTGGTTTTGAGTGATCCCGTGTGGTTCTGTGTATTTCCATGTGGTCCTGTGTGGTTCTGTCTGGTCCTGTGTGATCCCGTGTGGTCCTGTGTGGTCCTGTGTGGTTCTGTGTAGTCCTGTGTGGTTTTGTGTGATCCTATGTGGTCCTGTGTGGTTCTGTGTAGTCCTGTGTGGTTTTGTGTGATCCTGTGTGGTTCTGTGTGGTTCTATGTGGTCCTGTGTGATCCTGTGTGGTTCTGTGTAGTTCCATGTGGTCCTGTGTGGTTCTATGTGGTTCTGTGTAGTCCTGTGTGGTTTTGTGTGATCCTATGTGGTCCTGTGTGGTTCTGTGTAGTCCTGTGTGGTTTTGTGTGATCCTATGTGGTCCTGTGTGGTTCTGTGTAGTCCTGTGTGGTTTTGTGTGATCCTGTGTGGTTCTGTGTGGTTCTATGTGGTCCTGTGTGATCCTGTGTGGTTCTGTGTAGTTCCATGTGGTCCTGTGTGGTTCTATGTGGTTCTGTGTAGTCCTGTGTGGTTTTGTGTGATCCTGTGTGGTTCTGTGTGGTTCTATGTGGTCCTGTGTGATCCTGTGTGGTTCTGTGTAGTTCCATGTGGTCCTGTGTGGTTCTATGTGGTTCTGTGTAGTCCTGTGTGGTTTTGTGTGATCCTATGTGGTTCCGTATGGTTTTGTGTGATCCCGTGTGGTTCTGTGTGGTCCTGTGTGGTTTTGAGTGATCCTGTGTGGTTCTGTGTATTTCCATGTGGTCCTGTGTGGTTCTGTGTGGTCCTGTGTGATCCCGTGTGGTCCTGTGTGATCCTGTATGGTTCTGTGTGGTCCTGTGTAGTTCCGAGTGTTCCTGTATGGTTCCATGTGGTCCTGTGTGGTTTTGTTTGGTCCTGTGTGGTCCTCTGTACCTGGGCCCAGTGGTTCTTGAACACTATCATACACGTCTCTGGATCCACCCCCTTCAGGACCACGGACGGCCCATCTTGGTTTCCACTGGCAACCATGGAGGCCATGCTTGTGCCCGGGCACGCAGCCTCACACCATGACACAGGCAGGGGGCGCTTGCTTCTCACTGCGACCAGACCATCACTGCAGGATACATGAACTCTGGAAAAACACAAAACAATTCAAATGAGATGAGCCGCAATATAGACTGTCTATGAAAAGGTCATTTTAAAGTTAATTTATGATTATTCAAGTTTGTATTTGTGATTTTAAAGTCTTTTTTATTCTGTAAAGCACTTTGAATTACTTTGTGTACCAATTGTGCTATTCAAATGATTGTGCCTTGCCTTGCTCGTCTTTGAAGCGTTCACCTCCTCCATAGTAAAAGTCTTAAACGGGACCACAGCGCAGACCACAGACTCAAGGAGAATCAGCTGCAGTGGGATATGGCAGCAAAGAGACCGCACACCACCAAGCTAAAAGTTGTGAGCCTGGACTCAGCTGTTTCCTGTCTACAGTAAAACGAAAATCTGGCAAAAAATGTGCCAGATAGCTGGAGACTGGCCTGTGCTGGAGACTGGCATGTGCTGGAGACTGGACTGTGCTGGGGACTGGCATGTGCTGGAGACTGGACTGTGCTGGGGACTGGCCTGTCATGGAGACTGGCCTGTGCTGGGGACTGGCCTGTCATGGAGACTGGCCAGTGCCGGGGACTGGCCTGTCCTGGAGAATGGCCTGTGCCGGGGACTGGCCTGTCCTGGAGACTGTCCTGTGCCGGGGACTGGCCTGTCATGGAGACTGGCCAGTGCCGGGGACTGGCCTGTCCTGGAGACTGTCCTGTGCCGGGGACTGGCCTGTCATGGAGACTGGCCAGTGCCGGGGACTGGCCTGTCCTGGAGACTGGCCTGTGCCGGGGACTGGAGACTGGTCTGCTGTGCTCTGAACTTGGGACTGGCCTGGACTTGGGACTGGTCTGTGCTTGGGACTGGCCTGTGCCCTGGACTTGGGAGCGGCCTGTGCTGGGGACTGCCCTGCTGTTCTCTGGACTTGGGACGGGCCTGTCAAATACCTTTGTCCTGTCAAATACCTTTGTCACATTCCTCGGATTCTTCATCACCAAAACAGAAACAGTGCCCTTCTCAGCCTTTTCGGGAGCTGTGACTACGGTCACTTGTTTTTGCATTTTTGGAAGAGAATGTGAATCATGTTTTTGTTTTTTTGTTTTTTTAGATCAGTTCCCGCACTGGCAAATGCAGTGTAGACATTTGGAACATGGCCAGTTTGTTTTCACTGAAAGAAACTCATGTTCTCCCAGAAAAGCCCAGAGTCTGAATCCTGTTTAACCATAAGGACACACAGTATGTTCATTTGTCAATCTTAAATCAAACAAACGGAAATATTATAAGAACATTTAAGGTTTTTTCACATGGAAAATTAGGTCCCCTGAAGAAGGCTCTTGGATGAGCGGCAAAACATCTTCACTCTAGGCTAGCAGTTATAAGCTAATCTGGAGCAGAGTTTCATATTTGGAATTTTGACCACGAGTATCATACCAACCAAAGAGCTGATCCAGAGCGAGGCTGTTGGAGCTAACGCCCCTTCCTGTCCGCACCGCTGGTTTAGGAGAGAGCGGGCACTTAGCAACACTGTCAATCAAACCTGTTGCTAACACTAGCAGGAGCGACCTCGGGGAAGGCGTCTGATTTGTCTGTTATCAATGTTCATATCTTGATTTACAGACACAATAGTGAAATAAAAACCCCAGGATCATGTAGAGGGTTAATACGAACATTTAAGACCAAAATGAGTCTGACAGCAGCAGGTGCAGAGTTTTCTAAAGTGAATTGGAGCTGTGTGTTTGTGGCGTGGCCGGTTTAATCACAGCAGTGAGAGCTCTTACTCGCTCTCACTGCACAAAATAAAAACTATAACGGTTTGTATCTGTTTTGACTCCTGTTTCCTCTTTAATATGGCCATAATAACAACATTTAAGATAGATACATTTAATGCCGTACAGTGGAGCATTTTAGGCACTGTAATAAAATTTCTATGAAGACAAGAACCTTTAAATTCACCTAATAGTAATTCTATTTTCATCTGTGAGAAGCCGTTTGACCTGTATCTAGGGACGATATTAAATTGTAGGCTCGTGGCCAAAATAATCGCGATTAACGATATTATTATTTAATTATTAACCTGTTAACGTTCCGACAGCCCGGGCCTACTTTACAACTTTACAGCAATGTACATACACTTCTGCGTCACCCACACAAACAATCTACACATCTAATTAAAGCTGCGGCGCTCGTCTTTCTGGATATGTAAACCATTTTCACCTGCAATCACCACAGCACTGACAGGAGAGACGTTTTTACAGAAAAGTCACAAAGTGTGAATCTGGACTTCACTTACCTTTGAGCGCTCTGGTTCTGTCAAACATCAACATATTCACACAAAGTTGGTCTCTTTTGTTCCGTAAAGGTCCAGAGAATATAATCTAGTCAAGAAATTATGTCCACAAAATAAGATTCTCCATGTCCAATCTGCTGCAGGAAAGTACTCCAAATATGAAATCTGCTCTGTCACTTCTTTGCATTTCTTTTGTCGATTTCAGGCATAATAAACTTCTGACAGCGCCAACTTTGTTCCTCAGTGCTAAACACACGTGTTAGCTTGTGATTGACACCAGTGTTGGCCAATAAGGTGGGGGTTGTGGGTTACTGAGGCCGCAGACAGCGAATCAGTGCTACAGATGACTGAAAGTTTACACCCCACTCTTCCCCTTGTAGAATCAACCAATTACATCACACACATTTAGTGACGTTTTGCCCTTACAGCCAATGAGCAGCGGGACAGGATGATGTATGACAGGCCATGGTTGTCCGTAAACAGACGTACGCGGAAGAAAATGTGTACTCCTCAATGTCATGCTGCCGAAATGGACCGGTCCTTGTTGCGCCGGAAGTGACACAAGTGCACGTCGACGAACACTTGCACGATGCAATTAAGGCACTTTGGTGAACTGGGAAACGAGTGGATGCAGAAATGTGTGGATAATGGCGCATTTTACGCACTGTTGTTTTGCGTTTTAAACATGACGAAATGGACAAAACAAAGGGAGGACGTGATCGAGGACACTGTGGATGTTTGTACAAGTTAAACTAGAGGCATCTCTGACCTGGAGCGGTTCATGGCAAAGAGTAAAGATCCCACAGTGGACTCAGGAGTAAAGGACCTTATTTTTTGATGGATTGGATGCTGTTCCCGATTGGTAAGTGTGGTTTATTCTGCTATTGACTTTATTGTAGGTAAAATATACTGTGTATAATCGTTAGCTTTGCTTCTGTGCACATAGTGTGCATTTGGACCATGCGCTCTGGCACATTTGTGTTCAGCTGTATGAATTAGACTTAATTTGTCTATTGTTTAAAAGGTGTTGTTTTATTCTGCAGTTTGCATTATTGTAGGTAAAAATATAAGATGTGCCACATTAACATCTCATCTATGCGCACGGGTGAGGTGTGCTCTGGTACGTTCCTGTGGAGCTTTACGGATCAGACTTTGTTTATTGTTGATATCTGACAGAATATAGTTCAGACAGAGATAAGCACAGAAGCTACAAGTGTCATTGCTATGACAGAGTGGGCAAACACCACAAACTAACATCTAAACATTGTATTGGAACTGGAAACATGAGGCAGTGTGATGCCGTAAAGGCGATTATAATCGTGCACAATGATCGCGATTATAAAAAAATGCGACAAACGATTAATTGTTTTTATCACAATTAACGATATTATCGTATATTGTCCCATCCCTACCTGTATCTCAAGACTACTATTGCGGGAAGTCCAGGCTCACATCACGACATGAACAGCTCCTTCTCCAACATTTACCCCATTAACCAATCATCAAGGCCGTTCTTATGGAGCCACTTTCCCCTGAGCTCCTGCCCCAGCCTCACCATCTGCATCCACTTACACAGGAATGTGAGAGGAGAGAAATGTGCCGTACCTCAGTGAGATCATGTTCACTACAGCACACGAGGAGAGCGTCACACTGGGCCTGTAAAGAATAAAAACATGAACGAGGATCAGAGCAGGAAGTGGACATGAAGAGCCAAGGCAGAGCCACATGAGTTAGATACTTCCAACTCAGATGGGACACCCTAAAAACATGGCATTTCATCCAGGGGCAGGACTTAACATTCTACTGCAACCATGGCAACCCACGTATACACAAGGTTCTGACCAGGCAAAGATCAGGACCAGAACCAGGGTCAGGACCAAGGTCAGGACCAGGGTCAGGACAAGGGTCAGGACCAGGGTCAGGACCAGGGTCAGGACCAGGGTCAGGACCAGGGTCAGGACTAGGATCACGACCAGGGTCAGGACCAGGGTCAGGACCAGGGTCAGGACCAGGGTCAGGACCAGGGTCAGGGCCAGGGTCAGGACCAGGGTCAGGACCAGGGTCAGGACTAGGATCACGAACAGGGTCAGGACCAGGGTCAGGACCAGGGTCAGGACCAGGGTCAGGGTCAAGGCCAGGGTCAGGACCAGGGTCAGGACCAGGGTCAGGACCAGGGTCAGGGTCAAGGCCAGGGTCAGGACCAGGGTCAGGACCAGGGTCAGGACCAGGGTCAGGACCAGGGTCAGGGCCAGGGTCAGGGCCAGGGTCAGGGCCAGGGTCAGGACCAGGGTCAGGACCAGGGTCAGGACTAGGATCACGAACAGGGTCAGGACCAGGGTCAGGACCAGGGTCAGGACCAGGGTCAGGGTCAAGGCCAGGGTCAGGACCAGGGTCAGGACCAGGGTCAGGACCAGGGTCAGGACCAGGGTCAGGACCAGGGTCAGGACCAGGGTCAGGATCGGGGTTTACTGATTATGAAAGGTACTCACATTTAGAAAAGCACAGTAGTCAGTTAGCTTTGACTGACAAAACGCTAAGCCCAGCCCCCAGATGAAATGCCGAGAATTTAAGGATGGAGATGGTGTGGAGGAGGGCGCGGGGTGGGGCTACATGATGACAACTTAGATTCAATTTTTTTTCAACCATAATCATCAAGAAGTGATTTTTGATTCATTTGGAAAGGAAGTAAAATGGAGAAAGTTTCAGTTAAGGTAGTTTGGCTTCTCTAATACATTTATATTTTGAAATGGTACAGTCACATGTTAACACAGCGCTTTGCATGAAGGAACCACTCACACATTCACACACCGGTGTACACAGACACAGAGGGGGTTAAGTGTTTGGATCAGTGCACAAACGCTCTACAAACTGAGCCACTGTCACAAATCTCTTCACAACTGCCATGAAAAATGGAATTAGACATATTCCAAAATCCATCCACTTCTGAAACAGAACGAACCACACAGTTTGCCCTCAGTGTGCCTCTCTCAGGGACTGCTGCGTAATCCCAACAGTACACGGTCCCATCCCTCCTGCATAATCCCAAAAGTCCACGGTCCCATCCCTCCTGTAGTGACGAGGAGAGAAAATGAGATCAGAAGACTCCAGGGAAAGTGCTCGGCCAATAGGAACACACAGGTGTTGCCTTAGATCTAGTTCCTAGTTTTGTTGCCATTTTGTCCTTGTAGGTTCATAGGTGTGGTCTGGACAAACAGCTCCATGTACACAGATCGGCTTTCAAAAAGAACAAGGGCCAAGCCTTGAATCCAAAAGGGGAATAATGAGATACCACAATACTGAAAAGTAATCCTAATAATCCTATTTACTGTGCAAGCTGTGTCTCTTGGTATCAAAAACTTGCCCTGGTCTCAGTGTTCTCTGAGTGCGACGTCACCCACAGTGTTCGGCTCCAGTCAAATGAAGCTCATTGAGACTAGCAGTTATAGGCGTCAATTTGGAGCTGAGTTCCACATTTGGAATTCCAAGCGAGAGTATCACAGCAACCAAAGAGCCAATCTGGAGCGAGGCTGTTTTTACATAGAAAGTGAATTGGAGCCAGAGCCGATGGAGCTGGTGGCACGCCCATGATTTTTGTTTGGTACACGGCGGCTAGAGGGTTAGCTATGTTCATTTATATATACAGCCTATGGATATGATCCTAAATAATCACTTCTATCAGTTGTAGCAGTTTGTTTTCAGCTCTATTCTACAAACTGTGCTGTTGTAGAATAGGGGGGCACTTTGTTGTGATGATGTTTACAACGACGTCAGCTCCCATTGGGCACTGCAGTTTTCTAATGTGGAAGTCAGCGGACGTGTCTCTTTTATGAAGTGGTTTTAGAATATTGTGATTTAAAATGTGTAAATTATAACAAAATGATCCACAGAGATGAGAAGCTTAGAGACACAAGAACAATAGAACTGATTTAATAAAGAAATCTGAAAATCATGACTGAAAATACAGAAACTTAAAGATGACCTATGTAAAATCGACTCTGAAGTGTTATAGTGGTGCAGTGAAATGTAAAGAGGTCAATCAGTTCTATAGTTTTAAACAGGATGTCAGTGGATCCATTTCTCTGAGGCCATTCAGGCACAATCAATCAATACTGTGATGTGCAATGAGTACAATTTAAAATACATGTCTGAGTCCTGCAGCTTAACACAAACAAATACAAACTGAACGATTCACAAGTCCAGACTAGTGCTGTCACCATACTGAAATTTAAAACTGGATTTTGATACTAAGACCCGATACTTGATACCAATAACATGATGATACTAAAAACAGTCTTTCTTTAGACAGTGAAAGATTCAGCTCAACATCATTATAAACATATTGAGGAAAGGCTCATTTCTGTCAATGGGCCTTTTTCAGTATCAATAACTGCAAAAAATGAGTGTCTAGATTTGATACTAGTTTTAGTATTGTTAGTATCTTATTCCCTTTCGATAGCCTTATGGAAAAGTTACACAGTGTACCTTTAACCTAATCAAAAACATAATTCTGTGTCCATGTTAGTAATAAGATAAGATATGCCTTTATTAGTTCCACAGTGGGGAAATTCCAGTATTGCACCACACAGTTAAAGAACAGAAGGAAAATGGTGCATGCAATAAAACTAAATAATAGATAATAGCTTAAATAACTTAAAAATAAACTTAAAAAATACACAAAAAATAGACTCTAGTAGACTCTTGACTGCCCCCTGTGGTCATGTAAACCTATAAACAGACAACTACAGACATCTCCACAGCAGAGCTAACTAGCCTAGCAGATGATGTAAGCGGCTCATGTTTCTGTACTTTGCATGTCTGCAGCTTGTGGGTGTGTGTGGGAGCGTCCCCTCAGCTCCTGACGACACAATGAGTCACAGATGTTTGCTCTCGGTGCTGTGGAGGTAGAGGGCGTGCGTAAACGAATCCAGAGCGGCATTCAGATCATGGCATCTTTGACCTTTGACCTCCTCACGACAAGGGTTTATTAAACAACAGAGAAGAGAAAAGGAGGATTCTGGGTCCTGAATGTGTCATGAAACTGGCTCAGGCTCTGCTTATGCGTCTAACATTTATTCATAGTGGTATCATCTGCTTGGAGATAAGACAAGTTCAATGCCATACTGTGGAACACTCCAGGCAAAGCAATGACATCTCCATGGAGACAAGCAGGAGGCGGGCCCCTTCATGGTGGTAAACCTTCATAATGTTGAAAACGGCACACACTGCTAAGATACAAACAAAAATTTAACTACTTTGATTAATATGTAAAAAACATGTTTACAGTAAAAGTCTGGATTATCTTTGGAAAGCTTGAAATGCCACGGAAACTGAGAGATTGGAACGGCACTGGTGTACGAAACCTCACAAAACTATTTAAAGTCAGGATCCAGTTTTTCAGTTCAGATACCCATATTGATACTTTGACCTTGAGTACTGGCTGAAACCCGATATGAACCGATACCAGTGCAGGGACAGGAAATGTCTCTTATTTCCCTAAAACACAGTGAACCTTTCCATGAGAGACTGGCCACATTCAGCACCGGCCTGGCCCACTGTGATGTGGGACATAATCCGCTCTTCCCTTTTATACTTAACGAGTCAACTTTTGCAGTCTCACGTTTGAGGGCCGCACGGTTCCCACACTGGTATCAGGGATCGGCTCGTGTATCACTCAACCGAGTGATCCATATAATACACCATACTAAAGCTGTTATTACCCCTCAAATAAACACAGAGCACATTTAGATCAGGTTGGTCTTACTTTCATTTTTGCTGTATGAATAATAAATGCAGCTTTCAGTTTCTTACTGGTTCATATCAGGTATCGGCTCATAACGGGTATCGGCAGACACTTAAAGTCTTTGATACCAAAAGCTGGATTACGCGTCCCTGACATCACTATGACAGTGCCACAATCTCTCATCATAAACAAAGTAAATATCCCAAGATGGCCGCCGATATTCAGGCATCCATTAAAATACGCCTAATATCACTGAAGTGTCAAATATCTGCTCTGATTCTTCCAAAGCTTCATGTTTTTTAGGCCTGAAGTTCTTTCACAGACAACTTGACCTTGGCTTCTGTGCTAGTGACCTGTGCTAGTGACCTGTGCTAGTGACCTGTGCTAGTGTACTGTGCTAGTGACCTGTGCTAGTGACCTGTGCTAGTGACCTGTGCTAGTGACCTGTGCTAGCGTCCTGTGCTAGCGTCCTGTGCTAGCGTCCTGTGCTAGCGTCCTGCGCTAGCTCAGCGTGTCGCCCTCAGGCCACAGTGTGGTCAGTGACATGGTCATGGAGTTTACTGCAGGTGAGTCTGTGCACACTTCCTCTTTGGCTTGTTTGCATTTTGTTCCATCAGCTCAGAAATGTTTGCATGTTTCTAAAAGGAGATCTGAAGATGCAAAAAGTGAAAAAAAAAACCTATGTTCTAGTCGAATGAAACAAAACCGTGCTGCTCTAGTGTGATGTGCAGCTATCCATAGGGGGCGCTGACAGCACTGAAAAACTTAGCGGATCCTTAGCTCCTCCAAACAAAAATATGTGGTGCCTCCCCTACTGTTAGCTGTTAGTAATGCCAAGCTGACGCCATACTAGCTAACACCATAGCGAGGTAAATAAAGGTTTCATGATTAGTAGTCGCCTTGTGGGATATTTCTGTGTGTTGGTCTCGAGATGCGATGCAACTGCACACTCAGAATACTCAGAGTAACTGTATTCTGTACAGTTACTCTTTCATTTGGTGGTATCAGAGTACAGTTACTAAAATAAAAGAACACATGGGGATACTTCACCATGTACTTTGAACTGCAGAGTGAAAATAAAACACAGTGGTCCCTAATTTATCATGTTGGTTACGTTCTAAAAATAACCTGCATTAGGCGAAAAGTAGCCATCTTTATTTTTTACAATTATTATACATGTTTTAAGGCCGTAAACCCTCTCTCCACACACTTTATACACTTTTCTCACACAGACATTAATGTTTTCTCACATTTAAACACTGTCAAAGTTCAAACTTTTGTAGACTTTAAAAAATAAGCACAGTATTATAGAATGAAACCAAAGATCAAGACCCGTTTTCAGACCCAAATATTTGTTTGAGAAATAAAAATGTAAATGTTTTTCTATACTGTAAATAAAAATTATAGCTTTTAGAAATACTGTTGGTGCAGAATGTTTGTGGGTTTTGTCGGGGAGAAAACTTGCAAACACACAGCACTTCAGAGTCACACGTTTGTGTACATTTTTCTGAACACATTCTGTACTGTACAGGAGACACGGCACGGAGGAGACTGATGGACAATGGTCTACAGTCCAACAGCCAATCAGGACGCACGACACAATGGTCTACAGTCCAACAGCCAATCAGGACGCACGACACAATGGTCTACAGTCCAACAGCCAATCAGGACGCACGACACAATGGTCTACAGTCCAACAGCCAATCAGGACGCACGACACAATGGTCTACAGTCCAACAGCCAATCAGGACGCACGACACAATGGTCTACAGTCCAACAGCCAATCAGGACGCACGACACAATGGTCTACAGTCCAACAGCCAATCAGGACGCACGACACAATGGTCTACAGTCCAACAGCCAATCAGGACGCACGACACAATGGTCTACAGTCCAACAGCCAATCAGGACGCACGACACAATGGTCTACAGTCCAACAGCCAATCAGGACGCACGACACAATGGTCTACAGTCCAACAGCCAATCAGGACGCACGACACAATGGTCTACAGTCCAACAGCCAATCAGGACGCACGACACAATGGTCTACAGTCCAACAGCCAATAAGGACGCACGACACAATGGTCTACAGTCCAACAGCCAATAAGGACGCACGACACAATGGTCTACAGTCCAACAGCCAATCAGGACGCACGACACAATGGTCTACAGTCCAACAGCCAATCAGGACGCACGACACAATGGTCTACAGTCCTTTACAGTCAGGATGCAGAACATAATGTTCATGTTCATGCACTTAAAAAATTTGCAAAACAGTAAGACTATGAGAGGTGAATCGTGATACAACTGTAATACAAAACACACCAACAAAAATTAATCTGTTTATATAAGTTTATGTCATGTTTTTTTTATAATATACAGCGGTTTTCAGTATTCTATAACTAAATACATTTCCAGAGTGTTCTTCCATCAGTGTCCAGGAGATAATCGTCATCACGAGGCTGAGAGTCACACACCTGTGACGTGGGAGCAGTGGGACTTTCATATGTAGTTACACCATTAACAAAAACTGAGTACAGTGTACAGTGAAGTATGAAAAGTAAGAGGACAGGACTTAAACTGGACTAGAAGAGGACTCATTTCTGAGTCATGTGTAAAGGTCCACATGACTCAGAAATGTTATTAGAATGTCTCCTCATCGGAAACAGACCTGCAACTGTGTTTTGTTTCATTCACTACAACTGCACTCAGAGGACAACGACTGCACTCAGAGGACAACGACTGCACTCAGAGGACAACGACTGCACTCACAGGACAACAACTGCACTCAGAGGACAACAATGTTACCCAGAGGACTACAGCTGCACGACGCAGATGAGTTCATGCAAAAACATCTATTTAAAGAGGCCGAGGACCTGGGACTCACGGCAGCTCTTCAAATCACTTCTAAAAGTCACACCTGTTGGATGGGTCTTATTATTATTATTATTACTATGATAAGGCCTACAGTCTACTGCACTGTGTCAACATGGAGATGAGCACTGACTCCATTAATTGGGGTTAAAGGTCAGATCTGTGGAGACGAAGCCCAGTGCACAGTAAGAATATTTGCATATTTTTAAAGTTTTATTTTTGGCAAGTTGCATGGTTCAGTGTTTTATCACAGTATGCTGACAGGTTGATTTGCATGCTAGTCTGTCCTGGTGCAAACACTTTAAACTGTTTTAAAAGTCGTATATTACACAAACGTGACTGTGAGGTTCAGGGGCAGGTTAGTGTGTTAAACATGTGTGAATGAAACCAAACTCACATTGAGGCGTGTTTGTGACGAGGAAACAGAGTCCTAGACCCTGTGAATATCGCAGCGTTGTGTCTCATGTGTCTGTGATTTTTGCAGTGTTTTTGTTCAGATCGTTGTGGGGGTTCTCATGGCTGATGCCGATGTTGATCGTTTAGAATCCAGAGGAACTGATGGCCGATCAGCTCTGACAATATTTTGGGGCTGATTTTGATTATTTTCCCCATTTTCTGGGAGACTGTTGGTTTGTCCCACAGGTTGACAGTGCGATTCCAGCTCCCACAGATGAATGCTGTTGTTGTGTCCTTGGGCTAGACACTTCACCCCCCTCTCCCCCAGTGTCTGTGTGCAATGGTGTGTGTATGTGTGTGTGAATGCGGGAGTGGTTCCTTGAAAAGCGCTTTGAGTCTTGAAGGTGGAAAAGTGCTGTATAAAAATGTGACCGTTTAAATTCACTACAAACTCCCCCCAAGCTTTTCCCCCACAGACTTGTAAGAGCCATGTAGTGATGTTTAGTCCTGTTGTCTCTTCATATTCAAATGTGAATACAAACTTTTCCAGGAGCAGACTACATTTTGTGACCCAAACACAGGTTGCTCACGCATCACCAGCCCGACAAATGAGGAGCTTGTGACTTGGACGCACTTCCACAGAGTGGCAGTGTGGAGCGGGGTCACATGATCAAGTGCAAGGTTCACCAGCCTCAGCGTCGACCAATTAGCTTTACATTCTTCTCATTCCAGGAGAAAAGCCGAGCGCAACCCTCCCAGCGGCGTTATTCTATATGTTCAGACATATTTCAGCCCCACAGCAGAACCATGATGATGTGAAGAGACTGAACGAATGATGTAAACATGGTGGAAAAACAACAACAGCAATCATAACAACAACAATATCAGCAATAACAGCAACAGCAATCATAACAACAATAATAACAACAGCAACAACCACAACTACAATATCAGCAATAATAACAGCAACAGCAATAACAACAACAATAATAACAACAGCAACAACCACAACTACAATATCAGCAATAATAACAGCAACAGCAATAACAACAACAATAATAACAACAGCAACAACCACAACTACAATATCAGCAATAATAACAACAACAGCAATAACAACAACAATAATAACAACAGCAACAACCACAACTACAATATCAGCAATAATAACAACAACAGCAATAACAACAACAATAATAACAACAGCAACAACCACAACTACAATATCAGCAATAATAACAACAACAGCAATAACAACAACAATAATAACAACAGCAACAACCACAACTACAATATCAGCAATAATAACAGCAACAGCAATAACAACAACAATAATAACAACAGCAACAACCACAACTACAATATCAGCAATAATAACAACAACAGCAATAACAACAACAATAATAACAACAGCAACAACCACAACTACAATATCAGCAATAATAACAGCAACAGCAATAACAACAACAATAATAACAACAGCAACAACCACAACTACAATATCAGCAATAATAACAACAACAGCAATAACAACAACAATAATAACAACAGCAACAACCACAACTACAATATCAGCAATAATAACAACAACAGCAATAACAACAATAATAACAACAGCAACAACCACAACTACAATATCAGCAATAATAACAACAACAGCAATAACAACAACAATAATAACAACAGCAACAACCACAACTACAATATCAGCAATAATAACAACAACAGCAATAACAACAACAATAATAACAACAGCAACAACCACAACTACAATATCAGCAATACTAACAGCAACAGCAATAACAACAACAATAATAACAACAGCAACAACCACAACTACAATATCAGCAATAATAACAACAACAGCAATAACAACAACAATAATAACAACAGCAACAACCACAACTACAATATCAGCAATAATAACAACAACAGCAATAACAACAACAATAATAACAACAGCAACAACCACAACTACAATATCAGCAATAATAACAACAACAGCAATAACAACAACAATAATAACAACAGCAACAACCACAACTACAATATCAGCAATACTAACAGCAACCACAACAACAGCAGCAACAGTAACAACCACAACAGGAACAACAGGAACAATAGCAACAACAACAGCAACAACAACAACAACAACAAGGGACTAAACATAAACTGTTTATATATATGGACATAGCTAACATGCTAGCTGCTGCATTCAGGAAGTAAGTATAGGCACTCTTCTGGCTCCAATTCACTTTACATTGAAAAACTGTGTCCCCTCTCTCTGTAACTGCTGCTGTCAGTCTCGATATTTTTACTTTAACCCGCTCTACATGATGCTGGGTTTTTATTTTATTGGTAAATCAAGATATGAACATTAATAACAGGCAAATCAGGTGCCTCCTTTCCCCGAGGTCACTCCCGCTAGCGTTAGCAACAGGTTTGGAAAACAGCTTCACTCCAAATTGGCTCTTTGGTTGCTATGATACTCACGGTCAGAATTCCAAATATGGAACTGGGCTCTAAACTGGCCCCTATAACTGCTACTGTTGATGAGGTTCATTTGGAGCTGAACGCTGTGGGTGACGTCACACTCACTCAGTCACTTCTTTATACAGTCTGTGGTACTAAATTAAGCAAAAAATCCCTTGGACCTCTACTACTCTTCTAGTAATATTATTTTGAAGTAATATTACTCTTACTTGAGCACAGTTTTGGCTGCTCTTCTGCCTTTGCTGGTAAAGAAGTTAAGTTGAAAGTACACCCCTCTGAGGCCTGGGCTTGAGGCTGGTGGCCACAGCAGACACATCACAGAATGAGACACAGCTCCAAATGGAAATCTGGTTTCAGCTGACAAAACCAGATTTCAGCCATACTCAGCTGAAATCTGTTTTTGTCAGTTGAGTACGGCTGCTTAGTGCTGTCAGTAAAGAACCTAGGTCTGTCAAAAGTATCCAAACTCGATACTAAAGCTAGTTGAACAAGTATAAGACACATAGACTAGTATACACCCATGGACCACTATGAACCTGTCACAGTGTACTGTTTAAAGAAAGAGTGTTTTAGTATCAGCGTAGTATCAGGATCAGTATCGAGTCTATTCCTAAGTATCGAGTTAGAAATGATAGTATTGTGACATCAGTAACAAACGTTTTAGTATCAAGGAAGTAAGCACTTAAAATCATACAAAAACATATTTCCGAACGACAACAGTAGTGAGGCCTCCTGGGAGAAAAACTGACTCCTCTGGTTCCATAACAATGACCTGGTGTGATCCGTGTCTGTCTATGCTAACCAAGCCTAGCCATTGTGCTAGCATTAGGCGAGTGTGAGAGCAGCACCGACACCAGAGGAACTACCATGAAACTTTGATGCTGTTTGTGTAACTGTAGCCCTGCTCCTCTGGGGGGACACGAGAGGTCACGAGAGGTCACTTCTGATCAGAGCCAGCGACAGCCTGCAAATCAGCTCAGCAGAAAACTATTTAGAAAGACACAGATCGACTTTTACCTAATCAATACTAAAACTAGTATCGAAACTAGATATTCATGTTTCTCAGGTATCAATACTAAACAAGTCCCACTGACAGAAATGAACCCTTCCTGAACATGTTTATAATGATTGAGCTGAATCTGAACATATAACAAGTATAAGACACAGACTAGAATACACACACACCCCCCCCCCACACACACACACACACACACCCGCACACACACCCACATGCACACACACACACGGACCACTATGAACCTACTGGACTAAAGGACTGGTGTCCTAGTTTAGTCCTACAGGACTAAACCAGGACAGAAACCAGGACCAAACAGGACTAAACCAGGTCTAAACCAGGACTGAACCAAGACTGAACTAGGACTAAAACCAGGCCTAAAGCAGGACTGAACCAGGACCAAACAGGACCATGGACCACTATGGAACTTCCCTGTTTCACTGAGGATTACACAGATATAAGACACATGGGAATAGATCACAAAGTACAATTTAGTGTGGAACAGCACAGTGTCTAAAGGAAGACACCATCGTGGGATCAGTATCGAGTATCGAGTGTTCTGTAATATTTTTAACATGTTCATAATTTGAACAAACAAAAATATGCAAATAAAAACAGAAAAAAAGTTGTTTCTGTTGAACAAAACAGCTCAAATCTTTATCAAAATCACCACATTTAAAGATTCAAAGATTCAAAATCTGTGAGAAATACTTTTACTTTTACTCTTTAAGTACATTTTTAGAACAGGTACTATAATACTTTTACTTAAGTAAAAGTATCACAAGAAAAAATCTACTTGAGCATTTTTGTCCTGTATCTGTACTTTTATTTAAGTCACAGGATTGAGTACTTATTACATCACTGGTTTAATTTAAAGTCCTGCCATGACAAGCTCCTATAATTTGTAAAGTATTTTTTATATGCTGAAACATGTTTTAAAGGCTGACTGGGCCAGAGCAGACATATATAAGTCATATATATGTATGTGTGTACGTGTGTGTGTGTGTGTACATATATATACATATATATATAGACCTACAGAAACGCATTAAGGATCATACCAACTCAAACGAGGCTGGAGGCTCTGCAGGTTCGTACTGGAGTGTGAAGCGTGTGGGACTCGTTCTGGAGTCATTTGGGTGTGATTCACTATAGGGTGGGTCAAGAAGCTCAGTGTGTGAGAAGGCTCTGTCTGCAGACCCAGAAGACCCTCACGTGACCTCCACGTGACCTCCACCTACACGTTCCTGAATGTAAACAAACAACAGCCACTGCTTCCTGACTGCTGTTTTCAAAGTAATGTTACTACGGTAAACACTAACCCCTAAACCCTAACCTGACAGTTATACACAGACAAGCCCAAAGCCTTTTTCTAACCTTAACCATTACAGTTTTGTGCCTAACCTGAACCAGACAACCTATGGCAGCACACATGAGCAAACTATATAATGTGCCTAGGTTCTTTATATTTGCCACAATGTTCAAATTAGGACACATTTATAATAGTAATATTTTCACTTCACAGATATAATATAAATGTATCAACTGTAATAACATTTAGAATTAAGACAACTACTGATAAAAAGTGTACTTAACGTGTTTATACACAGTTAACTCATGAAAAAGCACGTGGCATGAGGTGGAGGTCTGCAGCCAGGCTCTCTGCTGCGCACACGTCCATCAGGAGTGGACACGTCACAGCCCAGTGTTAGCTTCAGCGCGTTCATTTATAGCCTCTGTTTTGGTCATGAGTGCGCAATAAAAAAGTAAACGTGCGTCTCGCGTGACAGGAGCTCAGGGACCGTCCGACTCTCCCCTCCAGGCTCTCCCCTCCAGGCTCTCCCCTCCAGGCTCTCCCCCTCTCCCCTCCAGGCTCTCCCCTCCAGGCTCTCCCCCTCTCCCCTCCAGGCTCTCCCCTCCAGCCTCTCCCCTCCAGCCTCTCCCCTCCAGGCTCTCCCCTCCAGGCTCTCCCTCCAGGCTCTCCCTGCAGGCTCTCCCCCTCTCCCCTCCAGGCTCTCCCCTCCAGGCTCTCCCCCTCTCCCCTCCAGGCTCTCCCCTCCAGCCTCTCCCCTCCAGCCTCTCCCCTCCAGGCTCTCCCCCTCTCCCCTCCAGGCTCTCCCCCTCTCCCCTCCAGGCTCTCCCCTCCAGCCTCTCCCCTCCAGCCTCTCCCCTCCAGGCTCTCCCCTCCAGGCTCTCCCCTCCAGGCTCTCCCTCCAGGCTCTCCCCTCCAGGCTCTCCCTCCCCTCGGCTCCCCTCCTCCTCCACTCGCACATGTCAATCAGCAGCTGTCATAACAACAAGGCGTAACACAGAAAACACGGAGGCCTAGAGTTACAAACTTCCAAACAAAAACACGTACGCTCGTGGAGGACTTGCGTGGGGTTTTCTTTCTGACTTTCTTTCTTTCTTGAGTGTGTTCTTACCTCGACTCCTACAGCCAGGTCCAGAAGCGCGCTGCAGTTTGAGCGCCTCGTGCCAGTGTTTTCACCGAAATCCTCCTTAAATCCGCGGTGTGTGCGCGTTTGGAGAGCAGCCTGTTTGGTGCGCAAAGGCGGGTAACCAGGCGACTTAACCTGTGCTGTGGCGCACGGAGGTGAAAAGGCACACGGGTCCAAGAGGGAAGCTCCTCCCACGGCGCAGGGGCGGGCCCGCGTGCAGAGGTGGAGTGATCTCGCGCGCTTCTCATTTTCCTTGGGGTTCTTTTGGAAGATCCAACACGAGCAGCCAAAAGAGCGCACCGCGCCTGCGCAAGAGGAAAAAGCGCAAACATTTTTTTCTTTGACTCTGCTCAATATTTGTCCAGAGATGTGTTGTGCTGTAAACAGAGGTGGGTGACTCAGGATGGAGTCATCTGCTCTTAATTGAGTAACTTTTTTACAGAGGCAAAAAGTTACTCAAGTAAGAGTACCACATGAAAGAATCTAAAAGTACCTGTTGAAAATGTACTTGAAGAGTAAAAACTAAAAGTATTTCACACAAGTGTTCATTTGTTAAAGAGTAAATGTAGTGACAAAGATTAAAATGACACTTTTGGTCACAAGAACAATACAAATCGATTTCGTCATTTTTCTCATGAATTGCACGTATTTATTTTTGTTTTGCTCTAAGCCGAAGCTTGAACTGGAAAACTTTTGTCAGGATGTTTCCACGAACATGGTAAAAATAACCTATGTAAAGTGTCTTTGAGTATCTTGAAAAGCGCTATATAAATAAAATGTATTATTATTATTATTAACCCTCAAATCATGAATGAAAAGTACCTTTACTTTTCAGCCGTGTTCAATAATATAGTGGAGTAGGAAGTACAGATACTGCTCTCAGATGTAGGAAAAATAAAAAGTACATACTGTAAAAAGTACTTAAGTAAAGTACATTACCTAAAAATTGTACTAAAATAAAGTACTTAATTAATTTTAAGTCGTTACCTCCCACCGCTGTCTGTGAGTAAAGAACTGCGCCTTGGCGCCATCTGCTGGATGAATTATGATATTACTGCTGTCCTGTAGTGTAGTAAATACTGTACATCAAAAAGTATTCAGTATTTTGTAACTAAATACATTTTCAAATTATTCTTTATCTCACTGTGTAGTTTCGGTAAAAAAAAAAGTTAAAATGTGCAGGTGCGCAGATTCTCCAGTAGGTGTCGCAGCAGTGCTCTGTCACACTGGTCCTCTTCACAAAACCTCTTGTACTATTTTAATACTGTAGTACACCTGCAGTATTTTACTGTAGTACTGTACTTGATACTTGATTCTTTCCAGACATTTCAGTCTTAAATCATGGAAACAATCAAAATGCACCAGCCTGAAAAAGGAACAGGCAGAAGTCAAAGCTTAAGATGCTCCTTTTAAACATAAAGATAAAGAGCTGCTGCGTTTACAATGTACACAGTAAAGAAAAGAGAAAACATATAATAAATAGAAGAATAGAACACAATTCAGCATTCAGTTCCACTGTATGAATTTATAGTTTTCTTTTTATACAAACTTTTGAAACGGCTCAATGTTTTACAATCTTTGATATTTTCATCTAATCTATTCCAAATATTTACTCCAATGGTTGAAATACAGAGCTGTTTTACATTTGTTCTAACTCTTGGTTTTTGAAATACCTCATGCCCTTGATTTTTAAACAGATCTTGAATGTGAAGTGGTAATTGTTTATTCTTAATTTTATACATAAATTGTGCGGTTCTATAGTCGACCAAATCCTTCAATTTCATTGTATTTTTTGGGATAAAAAAATCATGAATATGAGCCCTGTAAGGGCTTTATTCACGACTCGCATTGCTCTTTTTCAGAATCAGAATCAGAAGACTTTTATTGCCATCGTCTGTGAACACAGTTCACAAACTAGGAACTTACTTTGGTGATAAAGTGAAACATAAAACACTGAATAAATACAAATATAAATAAGGGCATGCACAAAGTTAAAAAGATATGCTTAAAAATCAAATAAAATATGTATCGGTAGAAAATATAACAGCAGCATCAGAACAACAGTGCAAACATGACTTATTAAAGTAGTAATATGAATGTTTTTGTTCAATATGTGTTGCCCCACACTTCCACTCTGTAAATCATGGATGGAAGTATCAATGTACTACAGCTGTACTATGTAGTATTGTACTGTACAAAAAGAACAATGTTTTTTTGTTTAAGCATTCTTTCACTTTCGATATAATTGCCAAAGGTTTATCTTTATAAATTGTATGCTGCTGTTGTATATATTTTTTCCAACTGTACTATGCTTGTAGTATTATACTGTAGGATAATACTGTAGTACACCTGTAGTATAATACTGTAGTACACCTGTAGTTTTATACTGTAGTACACTTGTAGTATTATAATGTAGTACACCTGTAGTATAATACTGTAGTACACTTGTAGTATTATAATGTAGTACACCTGTAGTTTTATACTGTAGTACACCTGTAGTTTTATACTGTAGTACACCTGTAGTTTTATACTGTAGTACACCTGTAGTTTTATACTGTAGTACACCTGTAGAATTATACTGTAGCATATCTCAGCTGGCCTGGGAACGCCTTGGGGTCCCAGTGGAGGAGCTGGAGGACGTGTCTGGGGTGAGGGAAGTCTGGGAGTCCCTGCTTAGACTGCTGCCCTCACGACCCCGCCCCGGATAAGAGGACGGAAAATGGACGGATATATCTGTAGTATTTTACTGTAGTACACCTGTAGTATTATACTAGATCAGTGGTTCTTAATGTGGGTTCGATCGAACCCTAGGGGTTCGGTGAGTCAGTGTCAGGGTTTCTGTGACTGTGAGCGTCTGCAGACATTGGTCATGTCCCAATTCGACAAATGCACCTTTGATGTGTCTATCGAAGTACCCGCCCAACTTAAATGAGGCGTTTGAACGGCATAAAAACATAAAATGACATAAAAACGAAGAAAAGGAACAGACTTTGCTGTGAAAATGACATGAGAGTGGCCAAGAGGAAGCCCTGCATTTCTGACCTGGTCTCTCAAAGGAAACAGCAGAAGTCACTGATTTGCAGTAAATATTCATTATTATTGTGGCCTGATGGAAATGAGGTGATGGGTGTGTGTTAAAATGTTAAAAAATAATAAATAGCATAAATACAATAAGTTCATTATTGGAATACATAATACAATAGAAAATTAAAATAATTTCAGTGTGATAGTGTTAAAAAAGGTCATGTCTTTGTGAAAAGGTGTGTGTGTAATGTGTTGTGAGTTCATACATTGTGTTGGTTTTATTCTTTGAACACAGTGATGTTAATGCACAGTTCATTTTGTGCACCAGTAAAACAAACATGTGTCTTGAATTTGAAAAAAAAAATCATATTTTATTTTTCAATAAAGAAGGGTTCAGTGAATGTGCATATGGAACTGGTGGGGTTCAGTACCTCCAGCAAGATTAAGAACCTAGTATAATACTGTAGAACACCTGTAGTATTATACTGCAGTATAATACTGTAGAACACCTGTAGTATTATACTGCAGTATAATACTGTAGAACACCTGTAGTATTATACTGCAGTATAATACTGTAGAACACCTGTAGTATTATACTGCAGTATAATACTGTAGAACACCTGTAGTATTATACTGCAGTATAATACTGTAGAACACCTGTAGTATAATATTGTACTATACCTGTAGTATAATACTGTAGTATACCTCTAGTATTATACTGCAGTTCACCTATTACTCGAGTAAAAGTACTGTTACTCTGTACAACATATTACTCGAGTAAGAGTAAACGTTTGCTAGAAAAGTAAAAGTAAAGAAATTGTACCCCCGCCACTAGTCACATGACAAAGCCTCTCGTGTGACGTCACAGAACCGTGGCCCGCCCTGGTCCTGACTGGTCACATTCCAGGTGAGCAGACCGGCCACGCAGGTAACGCAGGTAAATGCAGGTAAATGCAGGTGAGCCGATACCTAAGCCCCACCCACTCTCCTCTGCTGTGCGCCTGTTCAGTCACGTGTTCAGTCAGCGCCACGACGCAGAAACAACACCGAGACTATGACGCACGCGCCGCGAACTCCTGGTAACGTCTCCAGTCACAGGTAGGAAAATGTCTCTGTTCTAAGTCATTTACCTGGAGAAAGTCCGCGCGCGTAAACGGCACGTGCAAGAGTGAGACAGAGTGAGAGTGTAAAGGTGTGAGAGAGAGAAAAAGAGAGAGGTGTGAGAGAGAGAAAAAGAGTGAGAGAGAGTGTAAAGGTGTGAGAGAGAGAAAAAGAGAGAGAGAGAGTCTAAAGGTGTGAGAGAGTGAAAAAGAGTGAGAGCAGGCTGGATTCTGTCGAACACTAACTGAAGCTAACAGTTAACAGGTGCTAACAGGTGCTAACAGGTGCTAACAGGTGCTAACAGGTGCTAACAGGTGCTAACAGGTGCTAACAGGTGCTAACAGGCTCCGTGTGAGGCTGGTGACGTCATCTCTCTTAAAAGTTTACAAAGAGATGAATTCCACAATAAATATTCAACTTTTTATTTCTACAGAAGCAGAAAACACACAGACACGTGAAATGTGAAAACAGTGGAGTTATGTCACTATTTTATTTGCGACTGGTGATGATGTGTGAACAGGACCACCCATGTGAACAGAGCCGTGTGAACAGGACCACCCATGTGAACAGAGCCGTGTGAATAGAGCCGTGTGAATAGAGCCGTGTGAATAGAACCGTGTGAACAGAGCCGTGTGAACAGAGCCGTGTGAACAGAGCCGTGTGAACAGAGCCGTGTGAATAGAGCCGTGTGAATAGAACCGTGTGAACAGAGCCGTGTGAACAGAGCCGTGTGAACAGAGCCGTGTGAACAGAGCCGTGTGAACAGAACCGTGTGAACAGAGCCGTGTGAACAGAGCCGTGTGAACAGAGCCGTGTGAACAGAGCCGTGTGAACAGAGCCGTGTGAACAGGACCTCTTCATGTGAAGAGGCCCATGTGAACAGGGCAACCCCATGTGTAGAGAGCCTGTGAACAGGGTCTGCTTGTGTGAACAGAGCCGTGTGAACAAGGCCGACCCGTGTGCAAGGCCCAGTTTTTTTGAGCACATTTAGAAGCTCTTGACATGTTTATTAGATCCACTCTATAAATGACGAGTACTTTTATATTTATTTATATATACTGCATTTTACCAGACCTATGTGTGAAAACCTTCAGACTGACATGGAACTGATACAGTGATGGAACATAAAGTAAAAGTAGTAAAGTACTGTAGTACTTAAGTATACATATTAGGTATATGTATTTTACTTTACATTTTACAGTGTGTACTTTTACTTGAGTACATGTGAGAGCAGTATCTATACTCTCTACTCCACTACATTTGTGAACTGGACTGAAAAGTAAAAGTTTATTATTGTGTGAGACCTGCTGAAAAGACTGAGGGTTTATTTTAACACGTTCAGAATATCAATAAACAAAAACATACAAATAAAAACAGAAGAAAAGATCAGTTGTTTCTATTGAACAACTTCAGCTCCGATCTTTATCAAAATCACCACATTTGAAGCTTTATAAAAGGTTTTACTCCACAAGTACATTTTAAACCAGTACTGTAATACTTTTACTTAAATAGATTTTTTCATGTGATACTTTTACTTGAGTATTTTTTGCTCTGGTATCTGTAACAGAAGTACTTGTTCCAGCTGATCCTACTCAAGGGCAGCAGAGATCAGTGAAATGTTTGCTCCACTGCATTTGACCCGTTTCATTTGACATGTGGGTAATTGTTGTTTGAAGCTGTGACTCTCGTTCCTCTGGATTCGAGGGTTGGGCTCTCGTAGAACTTGTTCATAATCGTTACAGTAAATGAAACTCACACTTATAATCACTCTATTTACAGTATGCTGTCGCCATAGCAACAAAAGGGGCAGGAGGAGATGGAAAGATGACAGAGGGAGGGAGGAGTGGAGAGGAGGAGAGAGAAAGAGGAGAGGAGGGAGAGAGGGAGGGAGGAGAGGAGAGAGAAAGAGGAGAGGAGGGAGGGAGGGAGGGAGGGAGGAGAGAGAAAAAGGAGAGGAGGAGAGAGGGAGGGAGGAGGAGAGAGAAAGAGGAGAGGAGGGAGAGAGGGAGGGAGGAGAGGAGAGAGAAAGAGGAGAGGAGGGAGGGAGGGAGGGAGGAGAGAGAAAGAGGAGAGGAGGGAGGGAGGGAGGGAGGGAGGAGAGAGAAAGAGGAGAGGAGGGAGGGAGGGAGGGAGGAGAGAGAAAGAGGAGAGGAGGGAGAGAAGGGAGGGAGGAGAGGAGAGAGAATGAGGAGAGGAGGGAGGGAGGGAGGAGAGAGAAAGAGGAGAGGAGGGAGGGAGGAGAGAGAAAGAGGAGAGGAGGGAGGGAGGGAGGGAGGGAGGGAGGAGAGGAGAGAGAAAGGGGAGAGAGGGAGGGAGGAGTGGAGAGGAGGAGAGAGAAAGAGGAGAGGAGGGAGAGATAGAGGGAGGGGAGGAGAGGGAGAGAGGAGGGAGGGAGGAGGAGAGAGAAAAAGGAGAGGAGGAGAGAGGGAGGGAAAGATTGAGGGAGGGAGGAGGAGAGAGAAAGAGGAGAGAGCGAGGGAGAGATAGAGGGAGATTGCTTCTTCAGTCGTGGTCAATATTTATCATGGAGACTCTTCTGGTTTATCGTCCACATTTACTTGAGCAGTATCTGGAGGTGTGAGCTTCAGTGCAGCTCCTCCTCCTTCACACATAAGTGTCCACCATGGGTCTGTCACAATAACACATTATAACTCCGATTTTATCATTTAATGCTACTAACACAAAACCCAAGAGCAGATTTAAACCACAAAACGATTCTAAATCTACAATATTGTTAAAAATCATGAGCTGCATGAAGTAAACTATCGACTAAAGTGTTTCATGCTGCTGTTTGAGTCTGAAAGTTATTAATTCAAACTTTTACAGCTCAAATCTGATCACATAGACACAGAATAAACCTACTTTTACTTTTACTTTTGTTCCCAGAGCCTTGTGTTTGGTAGGATGAAATACGTCTGTACACATTTGACCCAGGATGCAAAAGCTTTTAGCGACAGGGCGACGTGGTCCAGTCTGTAGAACGTGTAGAGAAGGTTGATGGTTCGAATCCCACTCTCGACATAAAACATCATTGGTTGAGTGGTCACATCCTCTGAGCCACAGGTTGACGATGCGATTCCAGCTCCCACAGATGAATACTGTCATTGTGTCCTTGGGCAAGACACTTAACCCCCCTGGTCCCAGTGAGTGTGTGTGAATGGGTTTTTATATAATCATTTGTTCTTTCTTCAGGTCTCTCTGATCGACTAAGGACCCATCACACACGAGCCAGGTATGCAACTGTCAAACACACATCTGTGAATGTACTAGTGTGTAAAGTGTCCAAAGTATCGAAAATCAGATCCCAATCGATACTGCAGCTAGTAAATGAAACTGGATATTCATGTTTCTCAGGTATCGATACTAAAAACGTCCCTTTGACAGAAATGAACCTTTCCTGAATATGTTTATAATGAAGTTGAGCTGAATTTGAACAAGTGTAAGACACACACACTAGTACACACACACCCACACACCCCCACCCCCACACACCCCCACACCCACCCACACAAACACCCCCCCCCCACACACACACACACACCCCCACCCCCACACACCCCCCCCCCCCCCCCCCCCCCCACCCACACAAACACCCACACACACCCACACAAACACCCCCCCCCCCCCCCCCCCCCCCCACACACACACACACACACACCCACACACACACACACACACACACCCCCACACAATGAACCTACTGGTCTAAACCAGGACCAAACAGGACCACGGACCATTATGAACCTACTGAACACTGAGGATTATACCCCCCCCCCCCCACACAGATATAAGACACATGGGAACAGAACACAAAGTACAACATTTAATGTGGAACAGCACAGTGTCTAAAGAGAGTGTTTTTATCACCGTCGCGGTATCGGGATTGGTATCGAGTATCGAGTATATTCCTTAGTATTGTGACAACACTAGGTTTTAGACCAAAATAAATATAAAAATAAATAAAACAGTGTTTAGATGAGTTTGTGTTTGTCTCATTAGTCGTGTGTGTGTCAAGAGAGCTGCTGTAGCTGAGGTGAGTGTAAACACTGACACTCTCAAGGGAAAGATGGCCTGAGCTGTGTGTGTGTGTGTGTGTGTGTGTGTGGGGGTGTGTGTATATATATATAGAGATATATAATGTTGTGTTTATATTGATCTCTGATAAAAGGCCACTGATGAAACATTCTGAGGTATTAAGCCAAACGAAGCTGCTCCTAAAAGACCTGTGTAACAGCAGCCAAGCACTAAGGTCATGTGACCTGAATGAAACAATGTGAAAATGCAGCTGTCAGAGTTTACTTCCTGTTTATGTGATCAACTTTAAAGACAGACTCTGAGCATTGCCTTTGTCAACTTTCCTTTTGAATAAAGGACTTAAAGTATTAGTATCACACACATGTTGCTAATATGTAGCTAACATGTTGTAAGTGTGACCCTAACACACTGAACCTGGTGGTGTGGTTTAGGGCAACATGAGTACACAGTACTACAGTACACACTGTACTGTAGTACTTAAGTACTGTAGTACTGTGTGTATGATGTTCACAGAGTCACATTCAAACTAGTCTCCTCTCTTGAGGCTTTTGTTCAGAGTCACAGTGCAGTACGGACACATCGCTTCAGCTTTAGGCAGAAGTCTGAAGTCTGTGAAACTGTAATATGAAACTTTAATATGAAGTTTTCTGTGTGAAACTTTAATATGATATATAATATATCATGATACTCCTGTGTTTTGTAATGTAAATATCACTACATGTGCACTTGTGTCTTCAGGCATCTAGAGACCTCAGGAACCTCAAAGACCTCAGGGACCTCAGCAGAGCCTGTGGATCGCAGAGTCCAGCAGGTTCTTGGGTCTCTCCCCCTCAGGCTCCTCCCCCTCAGGCCCCTCCCTCTCAGGTCCCTCATTTCCAGGCTCCTCCCTGTTCCGGCTCCTCCCCTTCAGACTCCTCCCTCTCAGTCTCCTCCCCTTCAGACTCCTCCCTCTCAGGTAGGCTGGTGTCACTTGTCAGATGTTCTGTGTGTTGCTAATCATGGGACAATCTTACATTGTTAAAAGTCCATGTCACACTATTGTCTGTTATTGTCTTTAATGTAGTTTCCACACCACAAACTGACCTGGAGTTGTGTTTCATTTCATTCACATGTTTGAGTAATCTCTTATCTTCAAGACGTCATTTTTCCACCAGTACATGTCCACTGTGACATGTCCACTGTGACATGTCCACTGTGACATGTCCACTGTGACATGTCCACTGAGACATGTCCACTGAGACATGTCCACTGAGACATGTCCACTGTGACATGTCCACTGAGACATACGCAATTCCTTCTCCAGTTTTATTTGTTTAATTGGTGATGCTCATAGGATTCAGCAGCGTCGCGTCACTGTTGGTACAAATAAAATAAAAATGTGCTGCTCTAGTGTGATGGGGAGCTATCCATAGAGGGCGCCAACAGCATGCGGCACTTTGTTGTGATGATGTTTAGGGAGACGTCACTGCAGCTCACTGCAGTGCATCTCGGGCGTCTCAGGCGGTGCAAAGTGAGAGCTCAAACATAAATATAAAACACCTAAAATAATGGAGCAAAGGAGCGCCAGCACAAAACAGAAGTCAAAATAAAGAAAAGAGCCTTGAATGATGCATGATGCATGTGGTGCATGAAGATCTGGGCGGCAGTCGAAGGCGGGGGCCTCGACGACCGGATCTCTGGACATGGAGACTGGCCTTGAATGAGATGGTCCAAACCTTTGACCGGTCTGATCGATCCAGAACCTCATAGGTCCATCATCATTGAAAAAAATATAAATGATTTTACCTTTGAGCCTAAATATGGATTAAATATCAAACTGATTTTTCTGAGGAGGATTGTGAATCGTAGAATTCTGTTCAAAATTCACATTGTAAACACATCCAGCAGATTTAACAAAAAGACTGAAAGTGGCTCTAACACATAACTACACGCTAACATATGAACTACACGCTAACACATGACTACACGCTAACACATAACTACACGCTAACATATGAACTACACGCTAACACATGAACTACACGCTAACATATGAACTACACGCTAACATATGAACTACACGCTAACATATGAACTACACGCTAACATATGAACTACACGCTAACACATAACTACACGCTAACATATGAACTACACGCTAACACATAACTACACACTAACATATGAACTACACGCTAACACATAACTACACGCTAACACATGAACTACACGCTAACACATAACTACACGCTAACATATGAACTACACGCTAACACATAACTACACGCTAACATATGAACTACATGCTAACACATAACTACACGCTAACATATGAACTACACGCTAACACATAACTACACGCTAACATATGAACTACACGCTAACACATAACTACACGCTAACATATGAACTACACGCTAACACATAACTACACGCTAACACATAACTACACGCTAACACATAACTACACGCTAACACATGAACTACACACTAACACATAACTACACGCTAACACATGAACTACACGCTAACACATGAACTACACGCTAACACATGAACTACACGCTAACACATGAACTACACACTAACACATAACTACACGCTAACACATGAACTACACGCTAACACATAACTACACACTAACACATAACTACACACTAACACATAACTACACACTAACACATAACTACACGCTAACACATAACTACACGCTAACACATGAACTACACACTAACACATAACTACACACTAACACATAACTACACACTAACACATGAACTACACGCTAACACATGAACTACACGCTAACACATGAACTACACACTAACACATGAACTACACACTAACACATAACTACACGCTAACACATAACTACACACTAACACATGAACTACACGCTAACACATAACTACACACTAACACATAACTACACACTAACACATAACTACACACTAACACATGAACTACACACTAACACATAACTACACACTAACACATGAACTACACGCTAACACATAACTACACGCTAACACATGAACTACACGCTAACACATAACTACACGCTAACACATGAACTACACGCTAACACATAACTACACACTAACACATAACTACACACTAACACATAACTACACACTAACACATAACTACACACTAACACATAACTACACACTAACACATGAACTACACACTAACACATGAACTACACGCTAACACATAACTACACGCTAACACATGAACTACACGCTAACACATAACTACACGCTAACACATGAACTACACACTAACACATAACTACACACTAACACATAACTACACACTAACACATGAACTACACACTAACACATAACTACACGCTAACACATAACTACACACTAACACATGAACTACACACTAACACATAACTACACACTAACACATGAACTACACACTAACACATAACTACACGCTAACACATAACTACACACTAACACATGAACTACACGCTAACACATAACTACACACTAACACATAACTACACACTAACACATAACTACACACTAACACATGAACTACACACTAACACATAACTACACACTAACACATGAACTACACGCTAACACATAACTACACGCTAACACATGAACTACACGCTAACACATAACTACACGCTAACACATGAACTACACGCTAACACATAACTACACGCTAACACATAACTACACACTAACACATAACTACACACTAACACATAACTACACACTAACACATAACTACACACTAACACATGAACTACACACTAACACATGAACTACACGCTAACACATAACTACATGCTAACACATGAACTACACGCTAACACAAGACAAGAATCACATTAGTGTGTCAGTTTGGACACATTGAAACTCCAGACTTGGCAGTTTTTATGTTGGATACTCACACAGAATGAAATGATTGTACTATAAAAACTGCACTCATCCACTGAAATACAGGGTGTTCATAAATTCTCTTTACAATAAAATAAAATATTACAAAGGCAGTTGATCAGATCTTACTCAGACTTGTTCTGTTGGACTCAGTGGTTTCCAAAGTTCATTTAGTCCACCTCTATATGGGCTCCATTAGTAGCATGAAACACAACAAGATGAGACTGGATTCCTTGCCACGTTCACTGCAGCAGAGCTCAATGCTTCAATCACATCTGTATCTTTTGCTTTAGTTCAGTAAAGTCCCATATCTTTGTATGATTCACAATATCTTTAACACAGCCCCATGGAAAGAAATCCAGACGTCTGATATCTGGTCCATCCCTTCAATCCACCGCTCTGGAAATGTTTGAGTCAGTCATAAGCACGCAGACCCCAACGGGATTAAAGCCTTTTATAACCACTGAGTACAATAAAACAAATGTTATTAATATACACTGCCCGGCCAAAAAAAAGTCGCCACCTGCATGGAGACAGTGTTATGGTCTGGGGCTGCTGCAGTTGCTCAGGTCTATGTGCAGAAACAGTCTGTGCTCAAAGAATGAGGTCAGCTGACACCTGAATATACTGAATGACCTGGTTAGTCCATCAATGGATTTGTTCTTCCCTGATGACACGGGCATATTCCAAGATGACAATGCCGGGATTCATCGGGCTCAAATTGTGACAGAGTGGATCAGGAGCATGAGACATCATTTTCACACATGGATTGTCCACCACAGAGTCCAGACCTTAACCCCATTGAGAGTCTTTGGGAGGTGCTGGAGAAGGCTGTGTGCAGCGGTCGGACTCCACCAGCATCAATGCAAGATTTTGGCGAAAAATTACCAACTTTTTTTTGGCCAGGCAGTGTATGTTATCACTTTGTAATTGCATTTTAAACTCGTAAAGAGATTTTATGGACACGCTGTAGTTATTTTGATTCAGTAGTGTGATAATATGTCTTTTGTATTCTGCTTTTTATATTTTCTTACAGATGTATTTTTTCCTACAGGTAAACAAAACCCTCAAACCACCTCGCAGCTCCACTCCAAAGAACAGATAGGTATCCACTGCAGCGGATGGAGCAGCCATTTTGAATTTTACGCTTTTATGGTTCCAGAACAAGCACAATTCAGGCAATACCTCCAGATCTGTCACAGTGCACTCGAACAATACAACCAACACAGAGACCAGTCCTGATACTGGTACTGTTACTACAACTACTACTACTGATACTACTACAACTACTACTACTACTACTACTGGTAGTACTACTACTTCTAATTCTATCCAGTGTCCTGTCGCTTTTCCTCACATCAAATCCAAAAGGCAGCCTACTCTACCAGCAGAATCTCAAACTTTAAACGGTTCAGACGCTTTAAACGGTACAGTGGTCATTGTCTCGTCCAACAAGAACCTAGAAGAATCATCTGAAGTCTTCAATGCAGAAAACCTCGCCATTTTGAACCAATCTAGTGTCGGAATTGAATATGCAAATGAGATGAGCACTACAAACAGTCTCCGTGCTAGAATCCAGGCCTTTGAAAACCAGGCTGAAGAGGCATCCGAGCCAGTCAGACCACAGCCGGCGGCGAGGAAGACAAGACCTCCAGTAGCGGCGAAACCTCCTGTAGCTGCCAAATCGCAAATCAACGCCAGCGAGCTCTATGAAAATGTGTCCTCTTCGCCCCCAACCCCGACCCCGGCTCCCAAACCTGCCAAGAAACCTTTGGGGAAAACAAATTCAGTAAAGGAGGAACTGAATGCGATATTGGCTCAGCAGAGGTCCAAGCCGCCGATGTTGAACCGGGAGCAGAGTATTTATGATGATGATTTCGCCAAAGAACCCTCAACGCCACTGCTTAAACCCGCCAGAGAACCACTCAGACCCAATCGGAATATAAACAATCACAACAACTACACCGCAGAGACAGTGTACCACCATACGGAGAATGTGCACAGTGAGTGGGCTTATTCCTACACGTTTGTGTTACGGCTGTCAAAAGAATCAAAAATCACATATTGATTGATACCAATACTAGTATCGAAACTGGATACTCATTTGAGCAGGTATCGACACTAAAAAAGTTCCATTCACAGGACACAAATAAACCTTTTGAATATGTTTAGAATGATCTTGAGCTGTATCATAAGTATAAGACACATAGACTAGTGTACAACCACAGACTGTATATATGCATGGACATAGTTAACCTGCTACCGCCATGTTCCAAACAGCTCCATCAACTATGTCCCCTCTCTCTGTCTCTGCTGCTGTCAGACTCATTCTGGTCTTAAATGTTCATATTAACCCTCTACATGATCCTGGGGTTTTTATTTCACTATTGTGTCTGTAAATCAAGATATGAACATTAATAACAGACAAATCAGGCGCCTTCTTTCCTCAAGGTCACCCGCTAGCGTTAGCAACAGGTTTAATTGACAGCGTTGCATAGCATTCGGTCCCTGCTAAACCAGCGGTGTGGGCGGGAAGGGCCGTTACCTTAAACAGCCTCGCTCCTGATTGGCTCTGTGGTTGCTATGATACTCGTGGTCGTAATTCATGACGTGAGTGTGGCGTCACCCACTGCAATCAGTTTCATTTGGAGCTGATTGCTGTAGGTGACGCCACACTCACTCTCAACTCTTTACACTTTACACTTTACTCTGTGGATTAATCACGGCACAGTTAGATTTTTTTTGTCAGTATTTTCCAGATTGTAAGTTGCTCCAGAGTATAAGTTGCACCAGCCAAAAAATTCATGATAATGAAGAAAAGAACATATACTCAGATGCAACTTATATGTGAAATATAAGTTGTAACCCAGGCCAAACTATGAAAAAAGTGCAACTTCTAGTCCAGAAAATACAGTACTATAGAAGCCATTTAGTCAGTCAACACCAAAAACAGATGTCTCCATCGTCTACAGTTAGAAGACAATAATGTGCAGTAGTTTTAACGAGGAGGGAGGAGTAATGCTCAGACTGCAGTATAACACTTTGCAGACACTTTTGAAAGTATTTCCATACAAACAGTAACGTGGAAGCCTCCGATGACTTTTTCAAATGGAACTGATCTGTTTTTGCAAAAGAACTTCATTTATCACTTTAATAAATCCTCGTTGATTCAGGAGTGGCCCACGATCCCAAAAGACACTCTACACAGATTTTATCACAATATTAAAGTCTGTGAAGGAACAAGTGCTCAGATCTGTTACTTAAGTAAAAGTACAGATACCAGAGCAAAGAATAGTTAAAGTATCACAGGAAAAAATCTACTTAAGGTAAAAGTATTACAGTACCTGTTTATTAATGTACTTATGGAGTAAAAAGTAAAAGTATTTTTCACACATTTTTCAAATGTGGTGATTTTGAGAAAGATTTGAGCTGAATTTTGTTCAACAGAGCCAATTGAATCAATAGCTTTTTTCTTATTTTATTTGTATATTTTTATTTTGCTCATATTCTGAATGTGTTAAAAATAAACCCTTAGCCTTTTCAGCAGGTCTCACACAATAATAAAAATACTTTATTTACTTTTCAGTCCTGTTCAAAAATGTAGTGGAGTAGAAAGTACAGATACTGCTCTCAAAATGACTCAAGTAAAAGTAAAAAGTACACACTGACAAATTTACTTAAGTACAAATTTGAGGTATTTATGCTTTACTCCTTTTACTGTTGTTGTTTGACTCATATCGTGTAGCCCACAGTTCAAATTGTTGGTTGCATATGTTTAAAAAAAATAATTCATTATTAGTTCAAATGAATTTAAAGCTGACCGCACTTGTGCATGTTACAGTGCCCCCAGTGGACAGTGAGGAGCCTGCATTCAGTGAGTACGACTATGTGGACACAAGGTCACGTGAGTCCTCTTCAAACACGCAAAATGTTATTAATATTATCACGTTGAAATAAATACATTATAAAACCAAACTTTTTCAACTTTGTAGTGGCTTCAGAAAGTGCGTATGACATCGGGGACACGTGGGACTCGTGGGACGATGACGCATCACGTGAGTTCACTATAGTTTTTATATTTTTATAATAGCTCAAATTTAAACCAGTTTGTCAAATGTGTATATTTTGTGATCTCAGAGAGTTGGGAAGCAGCAGGCTCCAATTATGAATATGTGGAGTATACGCAAAGTAGTGAGTTTGAATATCTACTACAAATTCTATTCATATAACTCAATATTTACAAGGTGATGTTTTGTTATAACCACAGAAAATTCTGACTATGATTCTGAGCCCAAAACATACGAGGCCAAAGCACCAGGTGAGTCCTGTTCACATATAACTATAAACATAGAAACATATGAGGTCAATAACTATAAACATAGAAACATATGAGGTCAATAACTATAAACATAGAAACATATGAGGTCAAAGCGCCAGGTGAGTCCTGTTCACATATAAACATAGAAACAAGAGAGAGCATGGGGGCAAAACAACTCAGATCTAAAGACTCACTCTGTCACATTTCCACAGGAGGGTCCGCTACCTGCTTGTCTCCATGGAGATGTTATTGCTTTGCCTTGAATATCCTATAATACGACATTAAAACAAATATATACATCCCCATCCAAACAAGCAGGTGAAGTTCACAGAGAAAGTTTACTTCTGGGTCAGATCTGTGGAGAAGTGACAGTTTTTCCAAGATAATTTTTAGCAATAAAACAACTGTAAATCAATAAGGGAAACACAGATGGGTTTAATGCTATACTGTGGAATATTCCAGCCTGAGCATTAACATTTCAACAGAAGTTCACCTCTAAAGGTCTAATATGCAGGCTTTTTTTAAATTTTATTTATTGGTTTATTTGACAGGGACAGTGTACATTAATAGCATTGCTGCAAATGCACCAGAATTAGCCAAAAGGCTATTTTTCATCTGTTGTCCCTGGACAGATGGCAAACCTATCTCCCTAAAAACAAGAGTAAAATATTATAAAGTGAAAATTACAATATACTATAGAAAAAAAACATTAAAAACAGATATAACAAACACTGTAAACAAAAGTGTTCAGAAAGGACAAACAAAACACATTCATCATACAGACAGTCCACAGCCATTCAACATCCAACTCAAGAGAAAACACAAGTGTTTGGTTAGTCAGGAGGGAGTCATTAGTAATGTTAATGCACACATGTTTGATGTGTTATGAACCAGTTTTGTTGTTAGCATATGTCTTGATGGTAGTATACTGTCTTGATGGTAGTATACTGTCTTGATGGTAGTACATTGTCTTGATGGTAGTAAAGTGTCTTGATGGTAGTATAGTGTCTTGTTGGTAGTATACTGTCTTGATGGTAGTATACTGTCTTGATGGTAGTATACTGTCTTGTTGGTAGTATACTGTCTTGATGGTAGTACACTGTTGATGGCAGTATACTGTCTTGATGGTAGTATAGTGTCTTGATGGTAGTAAAGTGTCTTGTTGAGAGTATAGTGTCTTGTTGGTAGTACATGTCTTGATGGTAGTAAAGTGTCTTGTTGAGAGTATAGTGTCTTGTTGGTAGTATACTGTTTTGATGGTAGTATACTGTCTTGTTGGTAGTATACTGTTTTGATGGTAGTATACTGTCTTGTTGGTAGTATACTGTTTTGATGGTAGTATAGTGTCTTGTTGAGAGTATAGAGTCTTGTTGGTAGTATACTGTCTTGTTGGTAGTATACTGTTTTGATGGTAGTATAGTGTCTTGTTGAGAGTATAGAGTCTTGTTGGTAGTATACTGTCTTGTTGGTAGTAATGTCTTGATGGTAGTATAGTGTCTTGTTGAGAGTATAGTGTCTTGTTGGTAGTATACTGTTTTGATGGTAGTATAGTGTCTTGATGGTAGTATAGTGTATTGATGGTAGTATACTGTCCTGATGGTAGTATAGTGTATTGATGGTAGTATAGTGTCTTGATGGTAGTATAGTGTATTGATGGTAGTATACTGTCTTGTTGAGACTATAGTGTCTTGTTGGTAGTATACTGTTTTGATGGTAGTATAGTGTATTGATGGTAGTATAGTGTATTGATGGTAGTATAGTGTCTTGTTGAGAGTATAGTGTCTTGTTGGTAGTATACTGTTTTGATGGTAGTATAGTGTATTGATGGTAGTATACTGTCCTGATGGTAGTATAGTGTATTGATGGTAGTATACTGTCTTGATGGTAGTATACTGTCTTGATGGTAGTATAGTATCTTGATGGTAGTATAGTGTCTTGATGGTAGTATAGTGTCTTGTTGGTAGTATACTGTCTTGATGGTAGTGCACTGTTGATGGCAGTATACTGTCTTGATGGTAGTATAGTGTCTTGATGGTAGTATACTGTTTTGTTGGTAGTATACTGTCTTGTTGGTAGTATACTGTCTTGATGGTAGTACACTGTTGATGGCAGTATACTGTCTTGATGGTAGTATAGTGTCTTGATGGTAGTATAGTGTCTTGTTGAGAGTATAGTGTCTTGTTGGTAGTACATGTCTTGATGGTAGTAAAGTGTCTTGTTGAGAGTATAGTGTCTTGTTGGTAGTATACTGTTTTGATGGTAGTATACTGTCTTGTTGGTAGTATACTGTTTTGATGGTAGTATACTGTCTTGTTGGTAGTATACTGTTTTGATGGTAGTATAGTGTCTTGTTGAGAGTATAGAGTCTTGTTGGTAGTATACTGTCTTGTTGGTAGTATACTGTTTTGATGGTAGTATAGTGTCTTGTTGAGAGTATAGAGTCTTGTTGGTAGTATACTGTCTTGTTGGTAGTAATGTCTTGATGGTAGTATAGTGTCTTGTTGAGAGTATAGTGTCTTGTTGGTAGTATACTGTTTTGATGGTAGTATAGTGTCTTGATGGTAGTATAGTGTATTGATGGTAGTATACTGTCCTGATGGTAGTATAGTGTATTGATGGTAGTATAGTGTCTTGATGGTAGTATAGTGTATTGATGGTAGTATACTGTCTTGTTGAGAGTATAGTGTCTTGTTGGTAGTATACTGTTTTGATTGTAGTATAGTGTCTTGATGGTAGTATAGTGTCTTGTTGAGAGTATACTGTCCTGATGGTAGTATAGTGTATTGATGGTAGTATAGTGTCTTGATGGTAGTATAGTGTATTGATGGTAGTATACTGTCTTGTTGAGAGTATAGTGTCTTGTTGGTAGTATACTGTTTTGATTGTAGTATAGTGTCTTGATGGTAGTATAGTGTCTTGTTGAGAGTATAGTGTCTTGTTGGTAGTATACTGTTTTGATGGTAGTATAGTGTATTGATGGTAGTATAGTGTATTGATGGTAGTATAGTGTCTTGTTGAGAGTATAGTGTCTTGTTGGTAGTATACTGTTTTGATGGTAGTATAGTGTATTGATGGTAGTATACTGTCCTGATGGTAGTATAGTGTATTGATGGTAGTATAGTGTATTGATGGTAGTATACTGTCTTGATGGTAGTATACTGTCTTGATGGTAGTATAGTATCTTGATGGTAGTATAGTGTCTTGATGGTAGTATAGTGTCTTGTTGGTAGTATACTGTCTTGATGGTAGTGCACTGTTGATGGCAGTATACTGTCTTGATGGTAGTATACTGTCTTGTTGGTAGTATACTGTCTTGATGGTAGTACACTGTTGATGGCAGTATACTGTCTTGATGGTAGTATAGTGTCTTGATGGTAGTATAGTGTCTTGTTGAGAGTATAGTGTCTTGTTGGTAGTCCATGTCTTGATGGTAGTAAAGTGTCTTGTTGAGAGTATAGTGTCTTGTTGGTAGTATACTGTTTTGATGGTAGTATACTGTCTTGATGGTAGTATAGTGTCTTGTTGAGAGTATAGTGTCTTGTTGGTAGTATACTGTTTTGATGGTAGTATACTGTCTTGTTGGTAGTATACTGTTTTGATGGTAGTATAGTGTCTTGTTGAGAGTATAGAGTCTTGTTGGTAGTATACTGTCTTGTTGGTAGTATACTGTCTTGTTGGTAGTATACTGTCTTAATGGTAGTATACTGTCTTATTGGTAGTACATGTCTTGATGGTAGTAAAGTGTCTTGTTGAAAGTATAGTGTCTTGTCGGTAGTATACTGTTTTGATGGTAGTATAGTGTCTTGATGGTAGTATAGTGTCTTGTTGGTAGTATACTGTCTTGATTGTAGTATAGTGTCTTGATGGTAGTATAGTGTCTTGTTGGTAGTATACTGTCTTGATTGTAGTATAGTGTCTTGATGGTAGTATACTGTCTTGATTGTAGTATAGTGTCTTGATGGTAGTATAGTGTCTTGATGGTAGTATAGTGTCTTGTTGGTAGTATACTGTCTTGATTGTAGTATAGTGTCTTGATGGTAGTATAGGTCTTGTTGGTAGTATACTGTCTTGATTGTAGTATAGTGTCTTGATGGTAGTATAGTGTCTTGATGGTAGTATAGTGTCTTGATGGTAGTATACTGTCTTGATGGTATTGACCATATAGTATAGTAAGATCAAAATGAAGAGTCTGACAGCAGCAGGTACAGAGAGAGGACGCAGTTTTTCAAAGTGAATTGAATAGTGTCATAGTGTCTTGATGGTAGTATAGTGTCTTGTTGAGAGTATAGTGTCTTTTTGGTAGTATACTGTTTTGATGGTAGTATAGTGTATTGATGGTAGTATAGTGTATTGATGGTAGTATAGTGTCTTGTTGAGAGTATAGTGTCTTGTTGGTAGTATACTGTTTTGATGGTAGTATAGTGTATTGATGGTAGTATACTGTCCTGATGGTAGTATAGTGTATTGATGGTAGTATAGTGTCTTGATGGTATTGACCATATAGTATAGTAAGATCAAAATGAAGAGTCTGACAGCAGCAGGTACAGAGAGAGGACGCAGTTTTTCAAAGTGAATTGGAGCCAGAATTGATGGAGCCGGAAATACGCACATTAAACATGGAGTGTGGTAACTAGCAGGTTAGTTGTGTCCAGTCTAGGTACTACTTCTTTTTTTGAATGGGGGGAGTAGTTCCTTAATGTAAAGTGCTTTGAGCCTTGAAGGTGGAAAAGCTCTTCATAAAAATCTGACCATTTGCCATTTAATGTTAAACTGACTGCCCTGGCAGTAATGTGTGAAAACAGAACTGAAAAATCTACTTTAAACTGACTGGAGACGGGTTGAGACAAGGAAAGAGCCTCTGGAGCTGTGTGCACGGCTGACCTCGAGTCATCATAATTCTTGTGAAAACTTTGGATTTCAGGTTTTCCTGTCCAGCCGAGGCCTTCTGTGGGCAGCACTGCCCCCTCGAGGCAGAGTATGACCCGCAGACCGACCATCATTGGCGTCCCCAAGAAAAGTGCTTCATGTGAGATCACTGTTTTTAACTTTTCTTCATTATAAATAAGTTTTATTGTTTTCACAATGTACAACAATGACAGTAAAAGAAAAATGGATGGATCATACCTGGACGGGGATCATACAGACACTGTAAACTGTTACACAAGTGACATAATACAGGGACATTCACTCTCTTGTTCCCAGAGGTGGGTTTTACATTTAGTCAAGTGCAGTTTAATGTTCAAAATCCTATTCTATTCTCTAAATAAAGAGAGTTTTTATCATCGTGGTATTGGGATCAGTATTGAGTATCGTGCCTATTCCTTAGTATCAAAGTCCATTCATTTTCTTTCGCTTATCTGGGGCCACAGGCTAAGTAGAGACTCCCAGACTTCCCTCACCCCAGACATATCCTCCAGCTCCTCTGGTGGGACCCCAAGGCGTTCTCAAGCCAGCTGAGAGATATGTCCTCCAGCGTGTCCTGGGTCTTCCCTGGGGCCTCCTCCCAATGGGACATGAACACCTCCCTAGGGAGGCAAGGACTCTCCACCACCTGGAGAAGGTGCCACCGATCAAGAATCATGGCCTCGGATTTGGAAGAACTGATTCTCATCCCAGCAGCTTCACACTCGGCTGCAAACCGCCCCAGTGCCTGCTGCAGATAGATAGATCCAAGACGGTGTCACATACGGTTGCCCTGGTGATTTTGTGCACTGTGTTTTTTGTTTTTGTGTGTTTGTACTGTGTCAATGTGCTCTTACACCCGTGAAGAGCTCTTAACCATCAGAACAATGACTCCTGCTGATCTACTGCCAGTTTTTTTAGTGCCTGCAGTAGATTTTGTTCTCTTTGGCCAAAACAGTGAGACACCGAAGATGAGGAAAGCGAGCAGGGGCCTTGGTGCACCTTCGTAGACGTGGCGCTCGCCCTTACCTGGGATTTTCCTCTCCAACGTTCACTCACTCAGCAACAAGACAGACGAACTGACGCTGCTGATGAAGAGAAACAAGGAAGTTTCCTCCTCTTGCATCTTGTGCTTCACGGAGACATGTCTCAACGAGCATCGGACTGCGTGCTTCATCTGGAGGGATTCCAGCTCCTCCGCGCGGACAGACAACGGGGACTCTCCGGGGGAAAGACGAAAGGTGGAGGTGTCTGTTTCTACATCAACAACGCCTGGTGTACGGATGTGACTGTGATCTCCCAACACTGCTCTCCCGCCGTGGAATATCTGTTCATTAACTGTAGGCCTTTCTATTCTCCACGTGAGTTCCCTTCATTCATTTTGGCTGCTGTTCACATCCCTCCGTGCGCGGACACGCATGAGGTCCAGCGCGTGCTCGCAGAGCAGATTCTGGATGTGGAGCGAACCTTCCCGTACTCTTTACTAATCATCGTGGGGGATTTTAATAAGGGAAAACTGAGCAACGAACTGCCCAAGTACAAACAGTTTATTAAATGCCCGACAAGAGAGCAGAAGACTGGATCATTACTACACAATGGTCAGTGGAGCCTACAGAACCTACAGAGCCGTGCCCCGTGCTGCTCTAGGATTCTCTGATCTCCTCATGGTTCACCTCATCACTGCTTACAAACAACGGCTGAAACTCTCCAAACCTGCTGTGAGGACTTCTAAGAAGTGGACCAGTGAGGCTGTGGAGGAGCTTCGCACGTGTTTGGACACTACAGACTGGGATGTGATCAAGGCCACAGACAGTTTGGATGAGTACACAGACACTGTGACGTCATACATTTAGTTCTGTGAGGACAGCATCATGCCATCATGCACCAGGGTGAGTTTTAACATCAATAAACCCTGGTTCTGTCATAACGGTGGGTGTAGCGGACCAAAGAGTGCAGACCCGGGGAATATTTACAGTGTTTATTGTACAGATTGAGACAACATACAAAACTGAGGGTTGATCTGATGGTGAGCAGGAAGCCAGGTGCGGGCCAGGATCCAGGAACGTGGAGTGCAGGGAAAAACCAAGACAGTACCAGGGCTGAGAAGCAGGGTAGAAGCAGGGTCGGAGCAGGGTCGGAGCAGGGTCAAAGCAGGGCTGAAGGCACACATAGGATCCGGCACCAAACGCAGATAATCCAGTATGGAACAGGGTGAAGCAACGCAGGCACGACAACGACCTCGCACTGAGTGTCTGGTGCAAGTCCCTCTTATCCACTGCAGCAGGTGATGGTGATTGCACTAATGGAAGGCAGGTGCGCGTGGGAGGAGCAGAGAGCTCCGCCCAGCTCCGTGTTCAGACAGGTGAGGGAGGGGAAAGAGCACCCAGGGAGACAAAACAGGAACAGAAATACACACATCGTGACAGGTTCACACCCAGACTGAGACATCTGAGGAGGGAAAAGGAGATGGCTTACAGGGCAGAAGATCGTGAAGGCTACGGGCGTTGCAAGTATGCGTTTAGCAAAGAGGTGGAGAACACTAAAGCAAAGTACAATACACGTCTGGAGTAGCATTTCTCCACCAATGACTGTCTGGAGAGAGCTTAGGCAAATCACCAACTACAGGCCCAAAGCCCCTCCCACCGTGGACAACAAACAATTAGCAGAAAAGTTAAATAGCCTTTATGCGAGGTTTGAGGTCTCACACCCCTCCCCACCAGTCCAGATGATGGTGCAGTTTTACACGGCCATCATTGAGTCCATCCTCACCTCCTCCATCATTGTGTGGTTCACTGGGGCCACTGCCAGGGACAGAGCGCTGCAGCCTTCCATCTATACAGGACCTGTACGTCTCCAAGACTCGGGGGCGAGCAGGCCGTATAGCAGCTGACACTTCTCATCCCGGACATGGACTATTTGAGCCACTTCCCTCTGGCAGGAGGCTACGGTCCATTGGGACCAAAACCTCTCGTCATAAGAACAGTTTCTGCCCCTCTGCCGTTTGTCTTATGAACACTTTATAATATTTGCACAAAACTGGACACTTTATAACACCGGTCACTTTAATAAGCCACTTTGCACTGTTGTTCTGATGCTGCTGTTGTACAGTGAGGCAAATAAGTATTTGAACACCCTGTGATTTTGCAAGTTCTCCCACAAATCATGGTGGGGTATGAAATTTTCATTTTAGGTGCATGTCCACTGTGAGAAAGATAATCTAAAAAAAATCTGGAAATCACATTGTATGATTTTTTAAAAATTATTTATTTGTATGTTACTGCTGCAAATAAGTATTTGAACACCTGTCTATCAGCTAGAATTCTGACCCTCAAAAACCTGTTAGTCCACCTTTGAAAAGTCCACCTCCACTCCACTTACTATCCTAAACTAGAAGCTCCTGTTTGAGGTCGTTAGCTGCATAAAGACACCTGTCCACCCCATACAATCAGTAAGACTCCAACTACTAACATGGACAAGACCAACGAACTGTCAAAATGCACAAGAGACAAAATTGTAGACCTCCACAAGGCTGGAAAGGGCTACGGGGCAATTGCCAAGTAGCTTGGTGAAAAAAGATCCACTGTTGGAGCAATTATTAGAAAATGGAAGAAGCTAAACATGACTGTCAATCTCCCTCGAATTGGGGCTCCGTGCAAGATCTCACCTCATGGGGTCTCAATGATCCTAAGAAAGGTGAGGAATCAACCGGGAACTACACTGGAGCAGCTGGTCAATGACCTGAAAAGAGCTGGGACCACCGTTTCCAAGGTTACTGTTAGTAATACACTAAGACGTCATGGTTTAAAATCATGCATGGCACGGAAGGTTCCCCTGATTAAACCAGCACATGTCCAGGCCCGTCTTAAGTTTGACCAATGACCATTTGGATGATCCAGAGGAGTCATGGGAGAAAGTCATGTGGTCAGATGAAACCAAAATAAAAGTTTTTGATTTAATTCAACTTTCCATGTTTGGAGGAAGAAGAATGATGAGTACCATCCAAAGAACACCATCCCTACTGTGAAGCATGGGGGTGGAAACATCATGCTTTGGGGGTGTTTTTTTGCACATGGGACAGGACGACTGCACTGTATTAAGGAGAAGATGACCGGGGCCATGTATTGCGAGATTTTGGGGAACAACCTCCTTCCCTCAGTTAGAGCATTGAAGATGGGTCGTGGCAGTAAGTTCCTAGTTTGTGAACTGTATTCATAGACGATGGCAGTAAAAGTCTTCTGAAGTCTTCTGAAGATCCTGGCTCGATGAAGCCATCAGGACAACATAATCTGCAAACAGCAGAAATGAGATCCTGTGGTTCCCAAACTGGACCACCCTCCAGTCCCTGAACCAGACCCTCTCTGGCCCCTGAACCCAACCCCCTCCGGCCCCTGGCTGTACTAGAAATTCTGTCCATAAAAACAATGAACAGAACTGGTGACAAAGGACAGCCCTGGTCCAACATGCTCTGAACAGGTCTGACTCACTGCAGAGAACACAGCTCCTGCTCCGGTCATACAGGAACCAGACAGCCCTTAGCAAAGAGCCCCGGACCCCATACTCCCAGAGCACCCCACAAAGGACACCACGAGGGACACGGTTGAATGCCTTTTCCAGATCCACAAAACACATGTGGACTGGTTGGGCATACTCCCATGAGGACCTGATGGAGCTGCTCCTGTGTTCTGTGACTGGGACAAAAACCACACTGCTCCTCCTGAATCTGAGGTTCAACTACAGATTGGATTCTCCTCTCTAGACCTCACTGGAGAGGTTGAGGAGTGTGATTCACCTGTAGTTGAAACACACCCTCCAGTCCCCCTTCTTAAACAGATGGACGACCACCCTGGTCTGCCAGTCTAGAGGTACTGTCTCTGACCACCACACGATGTTGCAGAGACGTGTCAGACCCACAACATCCAGAGACTGAAGACAGGACTGACCTCATCCAGCCCTGGAGCCTTAACCACAGAGGCCCTGTCACCATCATCACTGCGTCCACTCATCGTTCGGTTTATCAAAGATGAAACTGTACTACACTATTCTTTTTCTTTGCACTACTGCGACATTTTTGGTTATTTTTTGACCATATTATCAGATTTAAGCTGTAAAAGTTTGAATGAATAAATTCTATGGCTCATTACAGACTCTAACGACTGAGGTGTTTCATTCTGCTGTTAATGTATTTATTGCAGCTGGATTTAAACATTGTTAAACAGTGTGTGGATGCAAAACAACTTTCTCCAGCTAAACTCAGACAAGACTGAAGTTATCATCTTTGGCCCACAGAAACATAGAGAAAGTGTCAGCAGTCACCTCCAGTCTCTCTCTCTAAAACCTTCAAATCAGGCTAGAAATCTAGGGGTAATAATGGACTCAGACTTGAACTTTAACAGCCACATCAAATCAATAACATCTGCAGCTTTTTACCACCTAAAAAACATTGCAAAAATCAAAGGTATACTGTCAAAGCCAGACTTAGAGAGACTTATCCATGCATTTGTCTCCAGTAGGTTAGACTACTGTAACGGCCTGCTCACTGGCCTCTCCAAACGAGCCTTAACACAGCTGCAGTACATCCAGAACACTGCTGCTCGGGTCCTGACTAGAACCAGGAAGTATGAGCACATAAGTCCTGTGCTCAGGTCTCTGCACTGGCTTCCTGTAGCTCAAAGAATAGACTTTAAAGCAGCTCTGCTTGTGTATAAGTCTCTCCATGGCCTAAGTCCAAAGTATATCTCCGACATGTTAGTGCCATATGAACCATCTCGCAATTTGAGGACTTCAGGGATCGGCCTCCTGCTGGTGCCCAGAGTCAGGACTAAACATGGGGAATCAGCGTTTAAATTTTATGCAGCTAAAACGTGGAACAGTCTTCCTGAAGATTTGAGACAGGCCTCTACTTTGACAATGTTTAAATCCAGACTCAAAACAGTTCTGTTTAGCTGTGCATATGACTGACAGGTTTTTATTCTGCACTCTTCTCTTTTAATGTTGATTTTATGATGATTATTTGTGATTATTTATGTTTGATTTGTGTGATTTTAATGTCTTTCTTATTCTGTAAAGCACTTTGAATTACCTTGTGTACGAATTGTGCTATACAAATAAACTTGCCTTGCCTTGCCTTGCCTTAAAGTAGAGGCCTGTCTCAAATCTTCAGGAAGACGGTTCCAGGTTTTAGCTGCAGAAAACTAAAACACTGATTCCCTATGTTCAGTCCTGACTCTGGGCACCAGCAGGAGGCTGGGACTAAACCAGGACTAAACCAGGACTAGTCCATTATTACCCCTATATTTCTAGCCTGATTTGAAGGTTTGATACGAGGAGGTCGTTCAGTGTCTATCTGTGTTGTTAGTTTCAGATGGTGTTCTGGATGGCCCTCCTCCCGTCCCCATGCAGATGCCTGTGCAGATGCCTGTGCAGACGCCTATGCAGACGCCTGTGCATATGCGTGCGCAAGTGCTCAAGGCACCACCAGCTAACAGACATTCAGTCTCGTCTTTCCCTACTCAGGTAATCCTTATGTAAGATGGTTTTGCTCAAAGACGTTCACGAATTCATCACAGTTTGACACATTTTGAAGTAATAAGAAAAATCTCATTCAGTAAACGAGCATCGTTATCTGGACTGGAAAGGGCCAGTGCCTCCTGTGAGATCAGGTTCACTCACCAACCAGTCAACCGTTTGGACACTCTTACTAACGTGTCTGTGTGTCTGTAGATTCTCTCTGAAGCATCAAAATGAATGTGAATGACACTGTGGAATGTGGTAAACAAAAATAAACTCAAAATATCTCAAATCTGGGTTGTATTAGTGTGACTGAGCTCGTGTATTAGGCTCTGGGTTGTATTAGTGGGGCTGAGCTTGTGTTTTATGCTCTGGGTTGTATAGTCCCTGACAAAAGTCTTGTCGCTTATCCATTTTGTAGAGACAAAAGCTTATAACCTGACTTTAAATTAATCGATTGGTCTTAGAAATGTCTCATATGAAGCTAAAACCCTCCCAAATTATGCTCAATATACTAAAATAAATTTGCTTCACTGAAGAAAGATTGATCATTTAATGAACACAGAAAGGTCTGATTTTGGCGAGACAAAAGTTTTGTCGCTTATAGAAAATTGAACAAATAATTTACTTCAAATACAAAAATATGTTGCATAACATCAGTGAATTAAGTAGTGGTGCTGTGAGATCCATATTTAATATCTTGTATGACTTCCATGAGCTTGAAGGACTGCATCCATGCGGTTCGACAATGATTCATACAATTTGTTGATGAAGTCATCAGGAATAGCAAAGAAAGCAGTCTTACATGCCTCCCAGAGTTCATCAAGATTCTTTGGTTTTGCCTTCCATGCTTCCTCTTTCATTCTACCGCAGACATGCTCAATGATGTTCATGTCTGGTGACTGGACTGGCCAGTCCTTGAGCACCTTGATCTTCTTCGCCTTGAGGAACTTTGATGTAGAGATAGAAGTATGCGATGGAGCACCATCCTGCTGCAAAATTTGACCCCTTTTATGGTTGGGAATGTAAGAGGTAGCTAATACTTCTTGATATTTTAGGCTATTGATATTGCCTTCCACCCTGCAAATGTCTCGCACACCCCCATTCTGGATGTAACCCTAGACCATGATTTTTCCACCACCAAACTTAACTGTTTTCTGGGTGAATCTTGGATCCATGCGGGCTACAGTAGGTCTCCTGCAATATTTGTGGTGGCTGTGATGTAATTCAAGCACGGATTCATCTGAGAAATCCACCTTTCCACCTGCCACTTTTCCAGTGTCCATCCATTTAGCAGGCTGTGGGCCTTGGCAAATGCCACACGTTTTTTTAATTGCCTTTTGTTTAGTGCTGGTTTCTGTGCACTGATTCGACCATGGAGGCCATTTCGAGACAGAATTCTACAAACTGTTCTGGTTGACACAGGGACTTGAGGTGACCAGGCCTGGTGGAGCTCTGCTGCAGTGGAAAAGGGGCTGGTCCTCCCGAGCAGTCGTCTTGCGGGGTCTGCCGAACCTGGGCTTGTCAAAAACATCTCCAGTCTTTTCAGATCTTTTTCTTATTCTTTGTACTAGACACTGAGACACATTGAAGGTGTCAGCCACCTCAGCAGTGGATCTGGTTAGCATTATGCTAAAGACATATCACATATGGCACACACTAGCTGCCGCTCTGTCCATGATTCTGTGAGATTTGCTCTACCCTGCTCTACCCTGCTTATGATCTTGCCCTATACGCCTTAAATACTTCAGAGCAGTAAAGACCTGATCATCAGGGCTACCTTTTGGAACATTTTTGCTTACCTGTGCTGAGACGCCCCTGTCCCGCCAACTCGGAGCTTCTGTCCTGCCAACTTGGTCCACCTTTCCCGGGCCTGCACAGAGCTCCTGTCCTGTAGATGTTACACTCTACGGCTCCTTTCCGACGTGTCTGTCCTGCACAGATAAATCTGGAGTAGTGTCCCTCACTGTGTCATCTTTCTGGCCTTAGTCCGGCTGATTGTCTGCCCTGGATTCTGCGATCCCGGTGTGTTCAATACGGCGGGACGAGTGCCCGGCTGCCTCCGTAGCCCTCCAGTGATACACACTCCCATATGCCGACAGCACGTCCTCGGACTGGATCCCAGGCTCCGGCCTCCCACTGGACTCTTCGCTTGGCGATGGTACACATCCTGTGGACTCTCGGGAGCTTTATTTGCCTTCTTGGATTACAACTGCAGCCACATCGTGCCGGTATTCAGCGCCGAGATGCTAGCTTCCTGCTAGCATTCACTGGTCTGAGGATGCTGCCGCTGCTGCAGTACTCCCCCTCTACCCTCCGCCGGCTCAACAACCTCTGCCTTCTGGACTGCGCTGCTTCTCTTCAACAGCTTGGACTCCTCCGCAGCTCCCATCCTCCACATCGGGGATTGGGACGTGCTTTTTCCTACCACAGCTCATCTATTCAATTCATTTATTTTTGTAACGCCCAAAATCACAACAACAGTTGTCTCGAAGGGCGTTCATGTTTTGGTTGATGGGGGAAACCGGAGTACCCGGAGGAAACCCATCCAGACACGGGGAGAAACATGAAAAACTCCACACAGAAAGGCCTGGTGACCCGGGGATCGAACCAACCTTCTTGCTGTGAGACATGAGTGATGGCACTCAGTCACCGTGCCGCCAACACACAAAAAACAAAACAACAGGAAGAATCAGACACAACAGGAAAAATCAGACACAACAGGAAAATCAGACACAACAGGAAAATCAGACAACATAAGAAATCGGCCAGGCGAGGGGGAGGAAGACCAGACGAGGAGGAGGAGAGCCGGGCGAGGAGGAGGAGAGCCAGGCAAGGAGGAGGTCCAGCTGTCATCGGGGCATCTGAAAGAGATACACTCCACAGGGGGAGTGGGACAGGGGACAACATGTGAATAGCATTGCTGATGAGAAAATAGGGCAAAGTAGAGGATAGTGCTCAGGTTGCCATACTTCCCCCAGCTAGTTACTCCTACTGCAGCTTATCTTATCCCAGGTTTTAATAACCCTAACTCCCTCACTAAGTAACCTGGTCATACGCTATACCGAAGAGGAAGGTTTTAAGCCTGGTCTTAAATACAGAGACTGTGGGGGCCTGTTTAACATCAGCAGGGAGTTGATTCCATAGCACAGGAGCTTGGTAACTGAATGCTCTCCCTCCCACTGTACTTTTGGACACTCTAGGAACCACTAATAGTCCTGCATTCTGAGAGCGGAGTGCTCTGTTTGGCTGGTATGGGACAATAGCATCTTGCAGATAGGATGGGGCCATACCGTTTAGGGCTTTGTATGTCAGGAGGACGACTTTGAATTTGATTCTAAGCTCGACAGGAAGCCAGTGCAGATATTTTAGTACAGGACTGATGTGGTCTCTTCTTTTAGTTCCTGTTAGGACTCTGGCCGCTGCATTTTGGACCAACTGGAGGCTCCTTATAGTACTTTATAGTACTTTATAGTACTTTATAGTACTTTTGGGGCAGGCGGCAAGCAGGGAATTACAGTAATCAAGTCTAGAAGTAACAAATGCATGGATGAGTTTTTCAGCATCGTTTTTAGGTAAAATATTTCTAATTTTAGTTATATTTCGCAGGTGAAAGTATGCGGTTTTACAAGCTAGGTTTATATGGGCTGTGAATGAGAGATTTTGATCAAATAGGACTCCAAGATTATTTACAGTAGGGCTAGAAGCTATATTCACAATCACATTCACATCTGAAAACACCATCTCGTACATCTGGTCCCACCGCTCTGATACCTCTACATTGTGTCATCACAACAACCTACACGTGAGTCGGTCCAACCTCCGCCCTGTTCCACACGCATCACAACACACCGCAAACTCACATCACCTGAACTTCTCCCTCCTCAACACACGCTCCCTCAGCAACAAGGGACTCATCTTAAATGAGCACATCACTGACAATAAACTGGATTTTCTCAGTTTGACTGAAGACTGGCATAAACCTATGGACTATTTCTCCCTCAATCAGACCACACCCCCCGGTTTCTCGTTCATTGAAAACTCCAATTCTGAAGGGCGCGGCGGCACAGCAGTTATTTAAAAAAAAAAAAAACATTAAACTAACCCCTCTCTCTCTCTGAAACTTTCACACATTTGAATATACTGCTTTAAAACTGTCCGGTCCATCTCCACTTGTAACTGCTGTTATTTACCACCCCCCGAAGCCCAACCCCTCATTCCTTCCAGACCTCACAGACTTTCTGACTCAGTTAAGTGCCATATCATCCTCCATCCTTCTGCTTGGTGACTTTAATTTCCACATAGACAATGTCAACTCCAAACCCGCTGCTGAATTCATGGTCCTTCTTCAATGCTTCAACATCACTCAATATGTCAATTTCCCCACTCACACTCACGGTCACATTCTTGATCTGGTTTGCTCCACTGGTCCAACAATAAACAATCTCTCCAGCCATAACCTCTGCATATCTGACCACCTTGCCATAACCTTCAACATACAAATTCCCCTCACAGCCCATAAAGCAAAACGCACAATAACTTTCAGAAATCTAAAATCCATTGACCCTCCAGCTCTTTCTGTTCTTCTCTCCTCCAAACTGGCTACCTCCCCTCCCCCTCTGTCTGAAAACCCTTCTGAACTTGTCTCTCACTACAACAACACCCTCTCCACCTGTCTAGACGAACTGGCCCCCACCAAAACTAAAACCGTCTCCTTCACCCATACTGCCCCCTGGTGCACCCCTGAGCTCCATCAAATGAAGTCCCGTAAGCGCCAGCTTGAGAGACTGTACAAGAAATCTGGTTTAACTGTCCATCTCCAAATCTACACAGACTACATACAGCAATATATTACTCCAACCTCATCCACTCCGGCTCCAATAACCCCAAAGCTCTCTTTTCCACAATAAACACACTCCTAAAACCCAACTACAACACCTCATCTTCCGTCACCACTGACAAATGCAATCAATTTCAAACCTTCTTTCAGTCCAAAATAGATTCCATTTACAGTTCAATAGACCTCTCCTCCTGCCACACTGCTCCACCTGATCCTCCTCCGCCCCATCAACAGCTCTCTCACTTCACACCCATTTCCTCTGCTCACCTGACAAAACTTTTTTCCGGCATTAAAACTTCTCCATGCTCCCTGGATCCCATTCCCTCTCCTCTCACCAAAGCCTGTCTTCTCCACTGATCATCCAAATCATAAACTCCTCCCTCTCCTCCGGTTCTGTCCCACAGTCTCTCAAGCTGGCTGCTATCACTCCCATCCTCAAAAAACCCAACCTTGACCCTGATAACTGTGCAAATTTCCGTCCCATATCCAACCTCCCCTTTCTGTCTAAAATCCTCGAACGTGTCGTCGCCGCCCAACTCCAAACCCACCTCACCTCCAACAGTCTTTATGAACCCTTCCAGTCCGGCTTCCGTCCCAAACACAGCACTGAAACAGCTCTGCTCAAAGTCACAAATGACCTCCTCCTCTCCTCCGACTCTGGCCACCTCTCCATCCTCATCCTCTTGGACCTCACTGCAGCCTTCGACACAATCAGCCACTCCATCCTCCTGTCCCGCCTCAAAAACTCACTCAGCATCACCGGCTCTGCTCTCCTCTGGCTCCAGTCCAACCTCACAAACCGGCAACAGTTCATTCACTTCAACCATTGCCCCTCTTCCATAGCCCCCCTGCAGCAGGGAGTCCCCCAAGGTTCGGTGCTTGGTCCTCTCCTCTTCATTCCCTACATCCTCCCCCCACGGCAACATCATTTGTCATCACAGTCTCCGTTTTCACTGCTACGCTGACGACATCCAACTTTACATCTCCACAATATCCATCAACCCCACAATCCACTCCACTCTCACCCACTGCCTAACAGACATCAAAAACTGGATGAATCACAACTTCCTCAAACTAAACAGCGACAAAACAGACTTCATCATCATCGGTCCACACAACATCACCAAATCCTCACAACACTTCACCCTCCACTTTGACAACACCACACTCTCTCCATCCTCACTCATCCGTAACCTCGGTGTGCTCCTCGACCCCACTCTTTCATTTGAACCCCACGTCAAGCACATAACCCGGACTGCATTCTTTCACCTCAAAAACATAGCCCGTCTCCGCCCATCACTCACCTTCTGTGCCGCTGAAACTCTCATCCACGCATTCATTACATCCAGAATCCACTACTGCAATAGCATCCTCTACGGTACACCACCCAAAACCCTCAACAGACTACAGTACATTCAGAACTCCGCTGCCCGTCTCCTCACCCACACTCGCTCACATGGACACATCACTCCTGTCCTCCACAAGCTCCACTGGCTCCCCGTCCCTCAGCGCATCCACTTCAAAATCCTTCTTATCACATTCAAAGCTCTCCACAACCTGGCCCCTCCTCACAGACCTGCTCCACCTCCACACTCCATCTCCCTCCCTCTGCTCCTCCAGCTCCAACCTCCTATCCCTGCCCTGTAGGACCAAGCTCCGAACCTGGGGGGACAGAGCCTTCTCCATCGCTGCCCCCCCCCCCCCCCCCCCCCCCCCCTCTGGAACTCACTACCTAAACCCCTCCATGACCTCTGACCTCCCCACCTTCAAGAAAGAACTCAAAACTCACCTGTTCAAAATTGCTTTTAATGTTTGATTTTATGTTGTAAATTTTGTGATATTTTATTCTTGTATGTATTGTGAAGCGACTTTGAGTGTCTATAAAAGCGCTATATAAATCAAATGTATTATTATTATTATTATTATTATTGGTCTTCAGCCTCTTGATAATTAACGCTTTGGTCTCAGGGTGGATCTTAGGCATGTTGTCAGAGGTCAAGTTGCAGTTGATGTGAAGGTCTGGTGTGCTGGGGTTCTTTTATACACACCTACTAATTGATTGATCAGTAACTGATCACAGGTGAGGCTGTAATCTAGGATTGGGTGCATCATATGACAAGGCGACAAGACTTTTGTCTCGCCAAAATCTGACCTTTCTGTGTTCATTAAATGATCAATCTTTCTTCAGTGAAGCAAATTTATTTTAGTATATTGAGCATAATGGGTTGTATTAGTGTGACTCTGAGCTCGTGTTTTATGCTCTGGGTTGTATTAGTGTGACTCTGAGCTCATGTTTTATGCTCGGGGTTGTATTAGTGTGACTCTGAGCTCATGTTTTATGCTCTGGGTTGTATTAGTGTGACTCTGAGCTTGTGTTTTATGCTCGGGGTTGTATTGGTGTGACTCTTGAGGAGAGTAGACGTCATTACTGTGGATGTGTTTGTGAAAGTGTTTTGTCTCATTGTAGGTGACCCACAGTCCCAGACCAGAGCCAACACTTCCACCGCGGTAAGTTCAGCTCATGACACAAACACAGGTAAAAACTTACACTGGTGATATAATGTCTGTATTGAAGTAACAGCACTCTTACTCAAGTAATCTATAGTACAGTGTAACAGCACTCTTACTCAAGTAATCTATAGTACAGTGTAACAGCACTCTTACTCAAGTAATCTATAGTACAGTGTAACAGCACTCTTACTCAAGTAATCTATAGTACAGTGTAACAGCACTCTTACTCAAGTAATCTATAGTACAGTGTAACAGCACTCTTACTCAAGTAATCTATAGTACAGTGTAACAGCACTCTTACTTGAGCCAAGAAATGGTGGAATTTTCAGCATTTAGCATCAATTAGCAAACACTGTCCAAAAAGTTTTAAAACTCAAGAACACCCACAAAATGGATTTAAAGATCACATTTTGAGGAGCCTGTGGTCAGTCCGAGCATTCCTGGTCCTGTTTGGAGTTTGATTTTACACAAAAGGTGAGAGTGACTCACTGAAAAACTGTTGGCTAATTCTAATTGGAGTTTAGATAAGTCAGTACTTTTTGTTCAGATCGTGTTAAAACAAAGCACAGATTAAAGTCTAACAAAGCCTCAGACAGAGCAGTACCTACAGTTAGCATCACACACCCAGGGAATATTGATGACATCAGCTGCAAAGTATGAATTGAACATCTTTTATTTACCACAGGAGGCTCACGGCCAGTAAAACTCTGCCCCCTCGCCCCCCCCTGGTGCGGTCTGATGCGGGCAGACCTCCGTCTTCGTGGATGGAAGCGGCGGGTCGCTCTAACTCCGCCCCCTGGGACTCGATGCCCAAACCACAGCCACAGGCGCCCACAAAGAGAGGCCCAGTGCTGCCCCCTAGACCCAATCCAGGACACCGCCTCTACAACAAATACACTGTAAAACACGTTTTAGTGTTGTAACACAATATGTTCACAGATTTTTACAGATTGTCAATGTTTGATTTTCAGCTTCAAGTCCCTCACGCCGTTGCATCCACAGACTACGATGGCAGCAGCACTGGCGAGCTCTCATTCCAGGTGATTTATAGTCGTTTCCTTTAGTTTACATTGAATTAAGTGCACACAGAAACTACGCATTACTATATGCATTAGCAATAGTCTGGACACTTGTTTTTGTGTATTGTCTTTATCTGGAAGAACAACTCTGCCCAGCCCTAAACCTTTGTACAGCAGCAACTATACCATTATTTTTAGGATTTTTTGAAGAATATCCTTCTTTCTCACTGGAATACTTTGAGTAGCTGTTTTAAATTTCTACTAAATCCCTGTCGTTAGGTTTAATTCCAATATAATTTAGACAAGTACCTCTAATAGCTTTGTACCTTTTTGAGTGAGTGTTATGTTTTACCATGGCCACACTTAGACCACCAGTTACAAACAAGGCTCAATGCAAAAGCAAAGAATCACCAGCACCACTTAGCCACATTAGCCTGTTAGCATGCTACTATGTAAACACAAGCACTGCGATGATATCCTTTGTGAACTGTTAACTGTTAAGAGTCCTAAATATTTTCATACTTCGTATCAAATAAGATGCAGTGCAGTGACAGTGGTATCGGCTCTTGGTATCGGCAGCACATTGAGTACGGGTACTGGCACCTGATATCGAATACCTGATACTGGTATCGGCATTGGTTCATCCGTTGTAAATACATTAACATATTTAATAAATGTTTTTGTAACATTTTGTATTTGCTACAGAAAAATGAAGTCCTGGTGTTGCTGAACCCGATAGACTCCAGCACGTACGAGTGTCAGGTGGGTGACAGGAGAGGGAGGGTCCACAGGTCCAGTATGAAGGTCATCACTCCGCTGACCACAGCCTCAGATGCCTCCGCAGCACAGGTACATCTGGATTATCAATATGGAGTCTACTCCACCATGTGCTGCTATGTGAGCTATGACACGCTAATGCTAATGCTATGTTTTTACCAGGGCGGTGAGCTAACAGCCTCAGGCAGTGGACTAACGGTGGAGGCCCTGTTTGATTTTAGCCCAGGTATGTACAATGAGACACTACCAAGCCTCGAGTTCTAAACATGGACTTTTATTGAAGTCAATGGGCCACGCTCAGTGGCACATGTCACTAGCTTAGCCTTTAGCAGCTAGGTGCATCCGGTCCTGCCCATGGACCATGTGCAGTTGAGATTCCCCCCATGAGACTTTGACGAGATCGAGTAGAGCGGCCACGAAGGAGGCAAGGGAATAATAAATAAATTATGATCTATAACTGATAATGTTTGTACTTCAGGACCTCAACCTACGACTTGTTCACAGTTGGGCTCATTCGCATCACTCACATGTTCATTCATGTCGTACCATGTGACCGCTCTAACCAATCAGAGCTTGAGCTCTTGAGAATAAATAGGTAAAACTTGCCATAAAAGTCGACCTTTGTGAAAGCTGTAGGTGCCCTGTCTCTGTCAGCTCCTGTCAGTCCTTGTCAGTCCCTGTCAGTCAAACATGAGCAGTTTGTGATTACATTGCGCTCTATGAGAAAAATCCTTTCTGGGCAGAAGGGATTTTTTCGATGTAGCACCAACGAGTGGCCACTAGTCCAACTCGAGACGCTCTAAGCAGCAGGCCCCTAAGTGTTATTTTAATAGCTGTGCAGCTACTACTTAACAATAACTATACATTTATTAGCCTTAATATAACATGAACACAGACTTAATTCAACTGAATAAGCGTTGTGCTTGTGGCCTTTGTCTACAGAGGAATGTTTAACAGTTACCATGGCAACACAATCCACACGTTAGCAGACACAGTCTAATAACTTTTTTGATCGTCTTTAAACTCAAGAAAAAATCCCAAAGTGATTTAAAGAGCACATGTTCAGGAGCTTGTGGTCAATCCAAGCGTTCATGCTCCTGTTTAGGAGTTTGATTTTACACAAAAATAATCAGAATCAGAATCTTTTTATTGCCATCGTTTGTGAACACAGTTCACAAACTAGGAACTTATTTTGGTGATAAAGTGCAACATAAAACATAAAACACACTGAATAAATACAAATACAAATAAGGGCATGCACGAAGTTAAAAAGAGATATGCTTAAAAATCAAATCAAATACTTAAAGGTAGAAAAAATATATAGAACAGCAGCATCAGAACAACAGTGCAAACAAAGTTGAGAGTGACTGAAAAACTGTTGGCTAATGCTAATGCTAGCTTGTGGCTGTAATGTTATTTGAGAGGGACTTGTTTAACAGCACAGATCAGCTCACCTGTTATAGTTCAGGTAAGTCGCTTGTGTATCCTCATGTGTTAAAATAAAGCTCAGCTTAGTCTAACATGAGTAACAGAGCTTCAGACAGAGCAGTGCTTCAGTTAGCATTACAATCCCAGGGAATGGTTTGCTGTTTGGATGAGTGAGTTCTGTTCCCTCAGAGAATCCAGATGAGCTGAGTCTGAAGGCGGGCGATGTGGTGACACAGGTGGAGCAGGTGGACTCACAGTGGTACCGAGGAACATGCTCAGGCTCCACCGGGTTCTTCCCCATCAACTACGTCAGAATCCTGGTATGGCCTCCACAGGCAAACGATAGTGTAAAATACATTTTTAATTCAAATAAATGGCAATAATGGTGTCCTCTGTTTAGGAGAATTCACCACAATGGTCGGATAGAAACGTCCAGAAGCCCTCAGCAAAAGTCAGGTACTGCTTTTACCGACACATACATACACGTACTGGAATCCATGTTCTAACGCTGTTCCTCCTCAAAAACACACTGGAGTTGTGTTTTGTTTCATTCACTCATGTAACACTTTATTATTAATCTGTCTACATCTCTAAAGCTTAAAACGCTCTGTTCCAGCTTGTGATGTCATGAAGTGGTTCCTCTCGACGTGTAGGAGCAGCGGCTTTACTCTGAGCTCCTCCCATGTGACCGAGCTCCTCACCCTATTCATATAAAAGTGTTCACATAAATTGATTTTAAAGTGTTCATATAAAGCTTTGTGTGGATGTTTTATGCAGCAGATCGACTGAAACTAAATATCGGCCTGTGCTAGAGATTTAAGGCCAATATCCCATATGCTAAAAATCTCTATCTCTAGTATGCCTTAAAAACACAGTGGAGCACTTCCTATATTACCACTTGATGACATCACAAGGTGGAACAGAGTGTTTTCAGTATGAGAGAAGAACTTGGCCTAAATCTGCAGGTTTGTGTGTTAAACATGTGTGAATGACACAAAACACAACTCCAGTCTGTGTGTGACGAGGAAACGACCTTAGGACAGAGATCAGGAAGCACACTGTCTTTACGTGTTGCCATTGTGTGGGTGTTGTGTTGACGTTGTGTTGGCGTTGTGTGGGTGTTGTGTTGACGTTGTGTTGGCGTTGCAGCGGGCCGAGGTGTGTTGCCAGGTTTGACTTTGAGGCCGAGAGCAGTGACGAGCTGAGTTTCTCTGAGGGAGATGTAATCCAGCTCAAAGCCTACGTGGGACAGGACTGGGCTCGGGGAACTCTTGGGACCTTCAGTGGGATCTTTCCCCTCAACTTTGTAGAGATCGTCCAAGATCTACCACCAGCACCAACCCCACAGCCAGCTACACCCAACAAGATAGCACTGCCTGGTAAGAGAATGTGTCTAGATCAGGGGTCGGCATTAACAAAGAGCCATTTGGACCTGGTTTCCACAGAAAAGCAACGCTGTATATATTGTTTTTTTTGTTTTTTTTATCCTTACGCTTTGCATGGACAACTATAGTATTTGCAAAATATCTGCATAAATATTGATTTGACCTGGTTAATGGGATCTGCTCTGAACGACAGCGTCTGCCATTCGGAACTGTACAAATCACTTTGATCTTTCTGCAGGACTGTGCACTGGCGTCTGTGAGGCGTGAGCGCTGTTTGTTCTTAACATAGTTCATGGTGAAGAATAACTGCTCACATATGTATGTAGATCTGTAGATTGACATGACTCCAAATGCAGATTTCTTAATGTTTATATTGGTGTCAGGGAAAATCTCGATGAATGCACGGTGTTTTGGCGAGTATACCACTTTCATGAGTGTGGCGCTTATTTTGAGCGATGAAAAATAATAAAATACACACATAGACAAAATTGTTGGTACCCTTCAGTTATTGAAAGAAAGACTCACAGTGGTTATAGAAATAACGTGAATCTGACAAAAGTAATAATAGATTAAAAAAATTCTATGAAATTTAACCAATGAAAGTCTGACATTGTTTTTCAACCATGCTTCAACAGAATTATTAAAAAAAAATAAACTCATGAAACAGACCTGGACAAAAATGATGATACCCCTAGAAAAGACTGAAAATAATGTGACCAAAGGGACATCCAAGGTGTGTCCACTAATCAGCATCACTTGTGTCTACAATCTTTTTGAATCAGTCAGTGGGTGTCGTAACGGGTGAGTGTAGCGGACCAAAGGATGCAGACTCGGGGAATGTTTACAGGATTTATTGTAATAATAGGACAAGTACAAACAGCGGGTGATCCGGAGGTGAGCAGGTGAGCATAAAGGGACCCCAGGACGACGGGCAGACCAGACGGGCGTAGGACAGAGCGGGCAGGAGACATCCAGGACCGGAGCTCGACAAGAACACAGGGACGATAGGAACGCAGGCAGGAAAGAAGTGACACGACAATGATCTCGCGCTGAGTCTCTTCTCCCAGCTCCTTTTATGCACAGCAGGTGTGTTGATTGCACTGATGGGCTGCAGGTGCGCGCAGGAGGAGCCAGGAGCCCAGCCCAGATCTGGCAGGTGAGGGAGGGAAAGAGCAGGACAGGAGTAAAACCAGGAGCGGACAGTGCGGATCATGACAGTGGGCCTATATATGGAGCTACAGGTCGTCACTGTGCTGTTTGACATGGTGTGTACCACACTCAACATGGACCAGAGGAAGCAAAGGAAAGAGTTGTCTCAGGAGATTAGAAAGAAAATTGTAGACAAGCATGTTAAAGGTAAAGGCTATAAGACCATCTCCAATCAGCTTCATGTTCATGTGACTACAGTTGCACATATTATTCAGAATTTTAAGATCCATGGGTCAGTAGTCAACCTCCCTGGACGTGACCACAGGAGGAACATTGATGACAAATCAAAGAGACGGATAATATGACAGGTAACAAAACAGCCCAGAAAAACCTCTAAAGAGATTAAAGGTGAACTTCAAGCTCAAGGAACATCAGTGTCAGATCACACCATCTGTCGTTGTTTGAGTCAAAGTCGACTTAATGGAGACGACCAAGGAGGACTCCATTCAAAACAAATCATAAAAAAAACGGATTGGAATTTGCCAAACTACATGTTGACAAGCCACAAAGCTTCTGGGAGAATGTCCTATGGACAGATGAGACAAAAATGGAACTTTTTGCCAAGACACATCAGCTCTATGTTCACAGACAGAAAAATGAAGCATATCAAGAAAAGAACACTGTCCCTACTGTGAAACATGGAGGAGGCTCTGTTATGTTCTGGAGCTGCTTTGCTGCATCTGGCACAGGGTGTCTTGACTCTGTGCAGGGTACAATGAAATCTAAAGACTATCAAGGGATTCTAGAGAGAAATGTGCTGACCAGTGTCAGAAAGCTTTGTCTCAGTCACAGGTCATGGGTCTTGCAACAGGACAATGACCCAAAACACACAGCTAAAAACACCCAAGAATGGACAAGAGGAAAACACCGGACTATTCTAAAGTGGCCTCTATGAGCCCTGAGCTAAATCCTATTGAGCATCTTTGGAAGGAGCTGAAACACGCCGTCTGGAAAAGGCACCCTTCAAACCTGAGACAACTGGAGCAGTTTGTTCATGAGGAGTGGGACAAAATACCTGCTGAGAGGTGCAGAAGTCCCATTGACAGTTACAGGAATCGTTTGATTGCAGTGATGGCCTCAAAAGGTTGTGCAACAAAATATTAAGTTAAGGGTACCATCAATTTTGCCCAGGCCTGTTTCATGAGTTTATTTTTTTTTAATATTTCTGTTGAAGCATGGTTGAAAAGCAATGTCTGACTTTCATTGGTTAAATTTCATAGAATTTTTATTTATTATAATTTTTTATTATATTATTATTATTGGCCAGATTCAAGTTATTTATGTTATTTTCTTTCATTAACCAACAGATACCAAAAATTGTATTTTAATATTTTAAGATCACAATAAACTTCCAATTTGAACTAGGATGAAAGAGCCACTCAAAGCCACAGTATAAGGATAAATGAGCCGCGGTTTGCCAATCCCGGGTCTAGAAGGCGTCTACCACATTCTACAGGCCTATCATATTTAACACGGATGACATCACACATCCTGTAGTCCAATCACATTCAGCGTCTGCAGTGTAGGGCTGCAGCTCACCATTATTTTCATATGGATTAATCTCACTTTTATTTTCTCAATGAGTAATGCATGTAAAGTCCACAGTGCTGTGAAGGTGGAAAAATGCTTTATAAAAAAATGTGACGACGATTTTAAGTATTGTTGTGTTTGCATTGCCTTTATAACATATTGTGGTGTCTGCTTCTCTGTTTCAGGCCTGTGTAAAACCGCACACGATCATGTGACCCCTGAGGTAACCTTCTGTCTTAAGTCCTTCTACGCTCCTGACCTGTGACCTTTGAACTTCTTGTAAATGTCACTTTCTCCACAGTGTGGCTTGGAGTGGGTGGTCGCACTGTACGACTTCTCTGGGAACACGGAGGGAGATTTGAGCTTTGAGACGGGAGACCAGATCCTCGTTATACAACACCTGGACTCGGACTGGAGCTGCGGGCGCCTCCACGGCCGCGAGGGCATCTTCCCACGAGCCTTTGTCACAGCCCCACAGCATTAGGCAGTGCTAGATGAACTATGCCATTGTGTTACTTTAGTAAAAGTACAGGTACAGAGGGAAAAGTACCACATGAAAAAATCTACTTGAGTAAAAGTATTTAAGTACCTGTTTAAAAATGTACTTTAAGAGTAAAAAGTAAAAGTATTTCACACAAGTGTTGTTCATTTGTTAAAGTGTAAATGTAGCGATATTGATTAAAATGACACATATTTTGGTCACAGAAACAAAACAAATACTTTTCTTCATTTTTCGTGTGAGTTTTGTGTTTTATTTTTGTTTTGCTCAAAGCTGAAGTTTGAACTCAAAAACTTTAGTCAGGATGTTTCCACAAACATGGTAAAAAATAACCCCACAAATCATATGAAAAGTACTTTTATTTTTCAGTCTTATTCAAAAAATGTAGTGGAGTAGAAAGTATAGATACTGTGCTCAAATGTACTCAAGTAAAAGTTAAAAGTATAGACTTTTAATATACTTAAGTAGAATTTTGAGGTAGGAATTTTGAGGAAGTACATCACTTTACTACTTGTACTTTGTTGCCTTCCACCAGTGGTCTTAAGAATGTCCTGATTTAGGTTTTTGGCTCGCCTGATCCGATATCGCTTTTTTTATATTCCCGATTCCTGATACTGATCCAATACCGACTGATAATAAGGTAGTATTCCACGTTGATTTGGCCTCAGTTGAATAAAAGATACCAGATATAAAAAGGCCGACGTAAAGATCACCTCAGGATGTGATAAACTGGTCCACAGCAGCTTCAGACATGTGAGTCTGTTTATGTTTCAGGCCTGTAAAAGAGAAGACAAGCAGCGACTAAAAGCTCCTGAATCACACAAACTGACGCTGCAAGCTTATTATTAGTCTGTCTACATCTCCAAAGCTCAAAATGCTATGTTCCACCTTGTGATGTCATGAAGTGGTAGTTTTCAAGTTAACAGCTCCTTTTACCTTTAGTTCAGTAGAGATTGGCCATTCCAGGTCTGAAATGATCCAAATGATTCTAGTTAAGATGTATGGAGTTTAAAAACACAGTGGAGCACCTCCTGTATCACCACATGATGACATCACAAGGTGGAACAGAGTGTTTTCAGTTTGAGAGAACTCAGCCTAAATATGCAGGGTTTGTGTGTTAAACATGTGTGAATGAAACAAAACACAACTCCAGGTCTGTTTGTGGCGAGACAGATCAGAGAGTCGAGTCATCTGGACCTGTGACTGACGTAAACACTTTACAGTCGAGTCATCTGGACCTGTGACTGACGTAAACACTTTACAGTCGAGTCGTCTGGACCTGTGACTGACGTAAACACTTTACAGTCGAGTCGTCTGGACCTGTGACTGACGTAAACACTTTACAGTCGAGTCGTCTGGACCTGTGACTGACGTAAACACTTTACAGTCGAGTCGTCTGGACCTGTTGAGTTGTCTGGACCTGTGATAGATGTAAACACTTTAACACTTTCAGCTCTGGTTTGTCGTCGCTGAAGCCGCTCTGGGCATGACCTGCAGGATGCACATGTCGAAGACACTTCACCCACTCTAATCCCATACTCTGCACATGCCCAGATCAGCTGTCGATACCAATACCAGTATCAGATCCCTAGTTAGTGTTATCACGATACTAAAATTGCAAACTTGATTTTAATACTAAGGAATAGAATGGATCAAGTGCTTCTTCATAAATAATTAATTCCTTAAGCAGGGAGAACACCGCCCGCCGTCAGTAGGGGTCAGTAGAGAGCAGAGGTGTGAGAGCCAAAGTAAGAGATGGGACTGTGGGCTTTTTTATGGGATCTGAATTTTTTCGATCCGTTCATTTCAAAAAGTCGTTCGAAAGACTGGCTCTTCGTAAGATGAGGAGGAGCGTCTCTGAAGGAGCCCAGGGGTGAAACTAAACTGTTAGAATTTAAGGTCCTATTTTACAACATAATTATAATGTTGCTCCAAAAACATACACGGAGCTGTGTTTTGTGCGACTGCAGCTGATGGTAATGTCATATAATGTTTTCATAATCCTCAGGAGTCAGGGCGAAAATTATTGTCATCTGTTTCTGAACATAGTAAATACTGTACTACTAATTATTATTATTATTATTATTATTATTATTATTATTATTATTGTTGTTGTTGTTGTTGTTGTTGTTGTTGTTGTTGTTGTTGTTGTTGTTGTTGTTGTTGTTATTATTAAGTGTTTATGTCGGGGCTGGGCACGTTAGCTGTCATTTAGTTTTCACTCTGTTGAAAACGTGAAAGAGAATTCATATTAGCACTTATTCTGAATATGTATGGTACATTCCCAACAGGCAAAAAGTGGTAACTTTAAACTTTGTATTGTACTGTTACTGTAGTACTGTGTGTGCAGTAGTACAGTGTGTACAGTAGTACAGTGTGTACTGTGTGTGTTGTGTTTAGGTGCGTCTCATGTTTCTTGATGCTGATCTTTGTCCTGATCAACACCTCGCCTCATGTTTAATTCAAAACACTTCACAATCTGTCTTCACCTCAGACCTATACAAGACCGGGACTAGACTGGGACAAGACCAGGACGAAACCGGGACTAGGCTGGGACAAGACCGGGACTATACCAAGACTAAACCAAGACTGTCTCGTGGCCTGGGGGGTTAGAGAGCCTGCCTCAGCCTCACACTGAAAATCATTAGATTTAACATTTTACTATTTCTTTACCAATTTGGCCATTTATATATTTAAATGGCCAAATTGGGAATATTTACTTCTTGCTTGCAATTCATGACATCACACTGGGGAATTCCATATTTGTTCCCTAGCAACCATGTAGTACACACAGCCCAACACACTCTTTGATTGGCTCTTTGGTTGCTATGATACTCGTGGTCAGAATTTCAAATGTGGAACTTGGCTCCAAATTAGCCGCTATAACTATTAGCCTCGATGAGCTTCATTTGGAGCTGAACGCTGTGGGTCCCATCACACTCACTCAGTCACTTCTTTACACAGACTATGGTTTTATCTCACTACATTACATCACAATCAGAGAATCAAACCTGCCACAGACACTTGAACATTGTTGTGTGATAAAAAGTTAAAAGATGATGAACCTTGAGACTAAAAGTATGAGATGAACAGCGTGTAGAGGAGCTGCAGTGTGAACTGGGCCGTTCTCTTCAGGAGTGTCAGGTTCAGGATAATTGAAGTCAGATTAAGTTGAGCTCTAACCCAGTCTAATCCATCTGTGAATGTGCCGTGTGTTTGAGCTGTCAGCGTTTAACCTGAGCTCATTAAACATTCATGACCCCCGCCCCCCATGCTGCTCTCCACGGTGATACACACTCACCTGTCCGACGCTCAGGTAATGAAGACGCACAGGTACAGGTGGGCTAAGGCCGGATTAGACCTCCAATTAGAACATCACACTGCCACTCGAAGGTCTGGACTCATTCAGAGTATTTTTATTTTTATACACACACAGAAGACAACAAATAAATGAAATGAGATGTGTGGAATTATGACTAAATATATTTCTGATATTTTAGATGATTCCAGCCTTTGCTTTGTGGACAGTTGTGCAAACGGTTGCCGTGTGCGGTGTCAGGGTCAAGAAATGTCAAGTGACCCAAAGCAAAGAAGCTATTTAAAAAAATGTGAAGTTTTAAGTTCAATTTTAGTTTGGTACGTTCCACATGTGTCCATTTGTTCCTGTCTTAGATTCTGTAGGTATAATCCACACTCAGACTCCAGCCTCTACTTTAAACCTCTGGGCTCTCCCACTCAGCCCTTCATTTCATAACAACTTTAACCCCATCACTGTTCACTCTATGGAAAAGAAGGTTGGCCATCGTCATCTGTCCGAAGAACAACAGTGTATAAAATGTATTTATGAATGTACAGACTGACTCAATATCTCACTTGAACATTCACTCCCAGATCTCACGATTGTCTCTGTCTAAAAACTGTCCGCTCTAGAACTGAAATGTGAAAAGAGCTTTTGGTCATATACAAACCTCCCCAGCACTGTCTGAGTTTTATTGATGATTTTACTGAGATGTTTTCAGTCATATGCACAGACTTTGATGGTTTAGTCATTACAGGTGATTTTAATGTACATGTGGATAATGTGTTTGACAGGAACGCTAAAGAGCTCAGTTCTGTCCTTGAAACCTTTGGTCTGACTCAGCATGTCAGCGAGCCCACCCACAACAGAGGACACACTCTGGACCTGCTCTTTACAAAAGGAGTAAATATTTCAAATGTCAATGTGGTGGATGTTGCTCTGTCTGATCATTTCTGTGTCTTCTTTGACCTGTCTGTTATTCCCAAACCAGCGGCTGGTCCTGCAGTTGTTCAGAGGAGACACATAAATGATAGGACAGGTGCACTGTTCATGGAAATGATACACTTTGAAAATGCCTCATGTTCTAATGTTGATGATTTGTTGAACTCTGTGACTTCGAGTGTTTTGAATGTTCTGGACACCATTGCCCCGATGAAGGTTAAAATGGTTAAAGATAAGCAGAAAGCGCCATGGAGGAATGATGACTCGGTCGGGGCACAGAAAAGGGAGGAGGGCCGAGCGGGAATGGAGCAAGTCAAAGCTCCAGGTTCATTATGAAATTTACAGAGAAAAGATGCACATGTACAACCACAGTTTATGTAGAACAAGGCAAAGGTATTTTCTTAAATTGTTGGAAGTTGTAGTAACAACTCTTGTGTCCTGTTTGCAACAGTAAACAGATTAACAAACCCCCCAGCTCCACTGCCGTTAGAACTAATTTCCACATCTAAGTGCAATGAGTTTTAAATTCCACAACGCAAATAACAACCCAGCACCCACCTAGACACTTAGAGCTGACTCACTTTGCACCTGTAACTGACGAAACTGTCCAAGAGATTGTCACCAGTCTGAGTTCATCTACATGCTGCCTCGATGTGTTACCCACTAAATTTCTAAAGTCTGTGCTCAACAGTTTGCTGTCACCACTCACTCTCATAGTTAATATGTCACTTCAATCTGGAACATTCCCAAGCACTTTTGAAGCCTCTCCTAAAGAAGAGCAGTCTTGATGCCACGATATTGAACAATTACCGACCGATCTCAAATCTGCCGTTCCTAGGCAAAGTCCTCGAAAAAGTTGTTTACTTACAAGTTATTAACTTTCTCCAAATGAACAACTCCTTTGATGTTTTCCAATCAGGTTTTAGACCCCACCACAGCACTGAGACTGCTCTTATCAAGGTGACAAATGACATCTGCCTGAGCACTGATGCGAAGTCTCAGTCTTGATCCTGTTAGATCTGAGTGTTTCCTTTGACACTGTGGATCATGGGATCCTCTTACAGAGACTAGAGGACTGGGAGGGCATCTCTGGTACTGCACTAAACTGGTTCAAGTCCTATCTACAAAGCAGAGAGTACTTTGTTGAAATTGGAAAATGTGTCTCGGATAAAATAACTGCCCCAGGGAGGGGTCAATCCTGGGACCCCTGTTGTTCAGTCTCTACATGCTGACAAGACTGAAGTCATCATCTTTGGCCCACAGAAACATAGAGAAAGTGTTAGCAGTCACCTCCAGTCTCTCTAAAACCATCAAATCAAGCTAGAAATCTAAGGGTAATAATGGACTGAGACAGCCACATCAAATCAATAACATCTGCAGCTTTTTACCACCTAAAAACATTGCAAAAACCAAAGGTAAACTGTTAAAGCCAGACTTAGAGAGACTTATCCATGCATTTGTCTCCAGTAGGTTAGACTACTGTAACGGCCTGCTCACTGGCCTCTCCAAACGAGCCTTAAGACAAAACAGAACATCCAGAACACTGCTGACTAGAACCAGGAAGTACGAGCACATATGTCCTGTGCTCAGGTCTCTGGCTCCTGTGGCTCAGAGAATAGACTCTAAAGCAGCTCTGCTTGTGTACAAGTCTCTCCATGGACCAGAACCAAAGAACATCCCCCACATGAGCCACATGAACCATCTCACACTCTGAGGACTTTAGGGACCGGCCTCCTGCTGGTCCCAGAGTCAGGACTAAACATGGGGAATCAGTGTTTCAGTTTTATGCAGCTAAAACCTAGAACAATCTTCCTGAAGATGTGAGACAGGCCTCTACTTTGACAATGTTTAAATCCAGACTCAAAACTGTTCTGTTTAGCTGTGCATATGACTGACAGGTTTTTATTCTGCACTCTTCTCTTTTAATGTTGATTTTATGATGATTATTTGTGATTATTTATGTTTTGATTTGTGTGATTTTAATGTCTTTCTTATTCTGTAAAGCACTTTGAATTACTTTGTATGCGAATTGTGCTGTACAAATAAACTTGCCTTGCCTTGTGGACTTAAATGGGCTCATGTAACAGTCCTCTCATTGACCTCTCCTTCAGTTAGAATCTAGAATGAATCTAGAAGGCACAACAATGAGCTCACGGGTTGGAATGGACACACTTCCACAGTCACTGGACCAGCAGCACACCAGCAGCGGCGCATGACATTTCTCAGATAAATGGTCATCATTAAGTTGCAAAACACAGATATAAACATTAAATAATGGTGTCTCACCAGACGCTGACTTGATCCTGTGACGTACCGCTGTGTTTCCAGTGATGTCATTTATATGTTGAGCTGATATATATAATAATATAAACTGACCTATCCAGCTGTTTCCTATTTATTGATGCTCCACTCGTCAAGATAAAAAAAAGCTTTGCTGCGTTTAATGCAACTAGCAAACCCCAATGTGTTAAATAAAGAGGGGTTAAAATGCGGCGTAGAGGAGCAGATACATGAAATACACACAAAAAACTGACAATAAACTGGAATTTGTTTTAGCTGTAGCCTTGTGTCACAGCGTCCCAAACATCTTGTTGTGATTGGCTGAGATCAGCCTTATGAGAGTATAATTCAGGTATGATTTAGATTTTATTAAGTTAATATTAGTTATGTTGAGGTGACGTCAGTTATTCACGTAGCAGAGCTCTGACCCCGGAGCCGTACCCAGAGCATGGAAAAGCAACTGGAGTTTCTGCTGGTCCAATGAGTGAGCGGGGGCATGACTAACACCACCCCCCTCGAGCCGGCCCCAGGTCCCAAGCGCTCCAGACCCCTTTGGCAGTTAGTACCTCCAGCAGCCCGCTTTGGACATCTAAAAGGGGATGGGACAGATCGCTTTATACAGTTGAAACACTCAGGGTCTGCACTGTACTGGCTCCTACTGGTCCTATGAAAATGAGGCTTATGTGAGTCTTTAGATGAGTCTTTAGATGACTCTTTAGATGAGTCTTTACATGAGTCTTTAGGCAAGTCTTTACGTGAGACCTTACATGAGTCTTTATGTGAGTCTTTAGGCGAGTCTTTAAGTGAGTCTTTATATGAGTCTTTAGGCGAGTCCGGGTTAGTGAAAGAAACACACGAGCATCTATTACAATACTGTTTAATTTATTCATTTCAAATCATTCCAAAAATTGCAAAATCTTCTTTCATTCTCTGTTCAAAATCAAATTCAAGTCCAATTTTTCTTATTTTTGAACCTTACAAAACATCAAAGTTAGATCCATTTTTACCCAGTTTAGAAAAATCTAGAAATGAAAATTATAAAATATAAAATGTGTGATGTGATGGTAACCAACCAGATCGCGGCGTGCAGTCAGCTGGTGGTCAGACTGTGCTGGGATCGGTGCGTTGATCCTGAGGTCTGCTGTGATTGGTCCAGAGGAGCTGTTAGCCCTGCCCTGTTCATGTTTAAATATTCAAATGTCTATTTTGTGTTTGTCAGAAGGATTTCCAGCGATAAGCCGACAAGATGGTGTGGATGAAGTACAACAGCGTCGTCACATAGGAGAAGACCTGGAACACAAGAACAGCCCTGAACAGGACATGGACTAAAGCAGGAGTAAAGCAGGACTAGACCAGGTATAAACCAGGACTAAACTAGGTCTAAACTAGTCAAATATTAAATACTGACCACAGCAGAGATGTCCAGCTGGTACACTTGGAAGGTGGCGTTGGTCTTCACGTCCAGAGTGACCTTGGCCAGAGCCACAGATGCACTCAAGTAGAAGACTGTCGCAATGAAGTGGTACACGAAATCCTACAGGAAGTATACACAAAAGTACTGTTCAAAAGTACTATTCAAGTGTCTGTTACAAGGTCTGATGATTCTTTCCTCTTGACTTAATCAAAAGAAATGTGTGAAGAAAAGTTGATAAATATATGTTGAAAAGAAGTAGAGAGACTCATTTAGAGAGTCCCACACTGATGACATCACACTGATGACATCACAATGATGAAGGGAGTGAATGACCGGGAGAGTGAGGGGAGTGAAAAAGTAAAGGATGTGAGGGGAGTGAACAACTGAGGAGAGAATGAGTGACAGGAGAACAAGTAAGGGGAGTGAATGAGTGAGTAAGTGAGGGGAGTGAACAACTGAGGAGAGAATGAGGTGAGGCGAGAGAACGGGTAAGGAGGGTGAAGAGAGTGAGTATGTGAGGGGAGTGAACAACTGAGGAGAGAATGAGTGAGGGGAGTGAAGAGAGTGAGTAAGTGAGGGGAGTGAATGAGTAAGTGTGGGGAGTGGCTGAGTAAGTAAGTGTGGGGAATGAATGAGTGAGTGAGAGGAGTGAGCAAGTGATGGGAGTGAGTAAGGGGAGTGAACAAGGGGTGAACGAGTGAGGGGGAGTGAAAGAGTGTTGAATATGTATAACTGCACTGTTGTATATATACATAACCGTAATTATCTATAAATACAAGAGCAAAAAATATGTAAAAGTATCACATGAAACAATCTACATAAGTAAAAGAATTTAAGTACTCATTTAAAAATGTACTTAAAGAGTAAAAAGTAATAGGATTTCACACAAATTTTGAGATTTAATAAAGCTTCAGTTGTGATTTTGATAAAGATTTGAGCTGAATTGTGTTCAACAGAAACAACTGAATTATTTTTTCCTGTCTGTTTTTATTTGTATATTTTTGTTTTGTTCAAATTCTGAACTGTCTTTTCAGCAGGTCTCACACAATAATAAAAATACTTTTACTTTTCAGTGCAGTTCAAAAATGTAGTGGAGTAGAAAGTATAGATACTGCTCTCAAATGTACTCAAGTAAAAGTAAAAAGTACACACTGTAAAATGTACTTAAGTAAAGTACAGCTACCTAAAATTTGTACTTAAGTGCAGTATTTTAGTAATTCATTGCACTCCACCTCTGGTCTTGTATTGTATGTGTTAGTGAGCTGAAGACTGATTTGTGACTCTTGTGTCCCTGAGCAATACAGTAGAAGCAACAGTAGGAGTATTTATAGTAGTAGTGGTAGTAGTAGTACTTAGGAGTACTCACGGCGGCAGCCCAGCTGCTCTTGTTGCGGTGACCTCCACAGGCGAAAACACACATCCAGATGAAGGTAAGGACGAAACAGAAGACCGACACAAACATAACCCAGCCCTGAGGATTATGAGGGACCACGTATGTACAAGCAACCAGAATCCACACCAGGACCCCGAACAGCTGAGAACACACACCAGAGACAGCATTAACAACAACAACAACAAAAACAACAACATTACATACAGCTGAGAACACACACCAGAGACAGCATTAACAACAACAACAACAAAAACAAAAACAACAACACTACATAAAGCTGAGAACACACACCAGAGACAGCATTAACAACAACAACAACAAAAACAACAACATTACATACAGCTGAGAACACACACCAGAGACAGCATTAACAACAACAACAACAACAACACTACATACAGCTGAGAACACACACCAGAGACAGTATTAACAACAACACTACATACAGCTGAGAACACACACCAGAGACAGCGTTAACAACAACAACAACAACAACAACAACAAGAACAACACTACATACAGCTGAGAACACACACTAGAGACAGCATTAACAACAACAACAACACTACATACAGCTGAGAACACACACCAGAGACAGCATTAACAACAACATCACTACATACAGCTGAGAACACACACCAGAGACAGCATTAACAACAACAACAACAACAAAAACAAAAACAACAACACTACATAAAGCTGAGAACACACACCAGAGACAGCATTAACAACAACAACAACAACAAAAACAACAACACTACATAAAGCTGAGAACACACACCAGAGACAGCATTAACAACAACAACAACACTACATACAGCTGAGAACACACACCAGAGACAGCATTAACAACAACATCACTACATACAGCTGAGAACACACACCAGAGACAGCATTAACAACAACAACAACAACAACAACAAAAACAACAACACTACATAAAGCTGAGAACACACACCAGAGACAGCATTAACAACAACAACAAAAACAACAACACTACATAAAGCTGAGAACACACACCAGAGACAGCATTAACAACAACAACAACAACAACAACAAAAACAACAACACTACATAAAGCTGAGAACACACACCAGAGACAGCATTAACAACAACAACAACAACAACAAAAACAACAACATTACATACAGCTGAGAACACACACCAGAGACAGCATTAACAACAACAACAACAACAACAACACTACATACAGCTGAGAACACACACCAGAGACAGTATTAACAACAACAACACTACATACAGCTGAGAACACACACCAGAGACAGCGTTAACAACAACAACAACAACAAGAACAACACTACATACAGCTGAGAACACACACCAGAGACAGCATTAACAACAACAACAACACTACATACAGCTGAGAACACACACCAGAGACAGTATTAACAACAACAACACTACATACAGCTGAGAACACACACCAGAGACAGCATTAACAACAACAACAAAACTACATACAGCTGAGAAAACACACCAGAGACAGCGTTAACAACAACAACACTACATACAGCTGAGAACACACACCAGAGACAGCATTAACAACAACACTACATACAGCTGAGAACACACACCAGAGACAGCGTTAACAACAACAACAACACTACATACAGCTGAGAACACACACCAGAGACAGCGTTAACAACAACAACACTACAATAATAACACTACATACAGCTGAGAACACACACCAGAGACAGCGTTAACAACAACAACACTACATACAGCTGAGAACACACACCAGAGACAGCGTTAACAACAACAACAACACTACATACAGCTGAGAACACACACCAGAGACAGCGTTAACAACAACAACAACAACAACACTACAATAATAACACTACATACAGCTGAGAACACACACCAGAGACAGCGTTAACAACAACAACAATAACACTACATACAGCTGAGAACACACACCAGAGACAGCGTTAACAACAACAACAACAACACTACAATAATAACACTACATACAGCTGAGAACACACACCAGAGACAGCGTTAACAACAACAACAACACTACATACAGCTGAGAACACACACCAGAGACAGCGTTAACAATAACAACAACAACACTACAATAATAACACTACATACAGCTGAGAACACACACCAGAGACAGCATTAACAACAACAACAACACTACATACAGCTGAGAACACACACCAGAGACAGCATTAACAACAACAACAACAACACTACATACAGCTGAGAACACACACCAGAGACAGCATTTACAACAACAACACTACATACAGCTGAGAACACACACAAGAGACAGCATTAACAACAACAACACTACATACAGCTGAGAACACACACCACAGACAGCATTAACAATAACAACAACAACACTACATACAGCTGAGAACACACACCAGAGACAGCATTAACAACAACAACACTACATACAGCTGAGAACACACACCAGAGATAGCATTAACAACAACAACAACAACAACACTACATACAGCTGAGAACACACACCACAGACAGCATTAACAATAGTAACAACAACACTACATACAGCTGAGAACATACACCAGAGACAGCATTAACAACAACAACAACACTACATACAGCTGAGAACACACACCAGAGACAGCATTAACAACAACAACACTACATACAGCTGAGAACACACACCAGAGACAGCATTAACAACAACAACACTACATACAGCTGAGAACACACACCAGAGACAGCGGTAACAACAACACTACATACAGCTGAGAACATACACCAGAGACAGCGTTAAAAACAACAACAACAACACTACATACAGCTGAGAACATACACCAGAGACAGCGTTAAAAACAACAACAACACTACATACAGCTGAGAACACACACCAGAGACAGCGTTAACAACAACAACACTACATACAGCTGAGAACACACACCAGAGACAGCATTAACAACAACAACACTACATACAGCTGAGAACACACACCAGAGACAGCGTTAACAACAACAACAACAACAACAACACTACATACAGCTGAGAACACACACCAGAGACAGCATTAACAACAACAACAACAACAACAAAAACAACAACACTACATACAGCTGAGAACACACACCAGAGACAGCGTTAAAAACAACAACAAAAACAACACTACATACAGCTGAGAACACACACCAGAGACAGCATTAACAACAACAACAACACTACATACAGCTGAGAACATACACAAGAGACAGCGATAAAAACAACAACACTACATACAGCTGAGAACACACACCAGAGACAGCGTTAACAACAACAACACTACTACATACAGCTGAGAACATACACCAGAGACAGCGTTAACAACAACAACACTACATACAGCTGAGAACACACACCAGAGACAGCATTAACCACAACAACAACACTACATACAGCTGAGAACACACACCAGAAACAGCGTTGTTAACAACAACAACAACAACAACACTACATACAGCTGAGAACACACACCAGAGACAGCATTAACAACAACAACAACACTACATACAGCTGAGAACACACACCAGAGACAGCATTAACAACAACAACAACAGCACTACATACAGCTGAGAACACACACCACAGACAGCGTTAACAACAACAACAACAACAACACTACATACAGCTGAAAACACACACCAGAGACAGCGCTAACAACAACAACACTACATACAGCTGAGAACACACACCAGAGACAGCGTTAACAACAACAACACTACAAACAGCTGAGAACATACACCAGAGACAGCGTTAAAAACAACAACACTACATACAGCTGAGAACATACACCAGAGACAGCGTTAAAAACAACAACAACAACACTACATACAGCTGAGAACATACACCAGAGACAGCGTTAACAACAACAACACTACATACAGCTGAGAACACACACCAGAGACAGCATTAACAACAACAACAACAACAACAACAACACTACATACAGCTGAGAACACACACCAGAGACAGCATTAACAACAACAACAACAGCAACACTAAATACAGCTGAAAACACACACCAGAGACAGCGTTAACAACAACAACAACACTACATACAGCTGAGAACGCACACCAGATACAGCGTTAACAACAACAACAATAACACTACATACAGCTGAGAACACACACCAGAGACAGCATTAACAACAACAACAACAACACTACATACAGCTGAGAACACACACCAGAGACAGCATTAACAACAACAACAACAACACTACATACAGCTGAGAACATACACCAGAGACAGCGTTAACAACAACAACACTACATACAGCTGAAAACACACACCAGAGACAGCGTTAACAACAACAACAACACTACATACAGCTGAGAACGCACACCAGATACAGCGTTAACAACAACAACAATAACACTACATACAGCTGAGAACACACACCAGAGACAGCATTAACAACAACAACACTACATATAGCTGAGAACACACACCACAGACAGCATTAACAATAACAACAACAACACTACATACAGCTGAGAACACACACCAGAGACAGCATTAACAACAACAACACTACATACAGCTGAGAACACACACCACAGACAGCATTAACAACAACAACACTACATACAGCTGAGAACACACACCACAGACAGCGTTAACAACAACAACAACAACACTACATACAGCTGAGAACACACACCAGAGACAGCATTAACAACAACAACAACAACAACAACACTACATACAGCTGAGAACACACACCACAGACAGCATTAACAATAGTAACAACAACACTACATACAGCTGAGAACACACACCAGAGACAGCGTTAACAACAACAACAATAACACTACATACAGCTGAAAACACACACCAGAGACAGCGCTAACAACAACAACAACACTACATACAGCTGAAAACACACACCAGAGACAGCATTAACAACAACAACAACACTACATACAGCTGAAAACACACACCAGAGACAGCATTAACAACAACAACAACAACAACAACACTACATACAGCTGAGAACACACACCACAGACAGCATTAACAATAGTAACAACAACACTACATACAGCTGAGAACATACACCAGAGACAGCGTTAAAAACAACAACAACAACACTACATACAGCTGAGAACGCACACCAGAGACAGCGTTAACAACAACAACAACACTACATACAGCTGAGAACACACACCAGAGACAGCATTAACAACAACAACAACACTACATACAGCTGAGAACACACACCAGAGACAGCGTTAAAAACAACAACAAAAACAACACTACATACAGCTGAGAACACACACCAGAGACAGCATTAACAACAACAACAACAACACTACATACAGCTGAGAACATACACCAGAGACAGCGTTAAAAACAACAACACTACATACAGCTGAGAACATACACCAGAGACAGCGTTAACAACAACACTACATACAGCTGAGAACACACACCACAGACAGCATTAACAATAACAACAACACTACATACAGCTGAGAACACACACCAGAAACAGCGTTGTTAACAACAACAACAACAACAACACTACATACAGCAGAGAACACACACCAGAGACAGCATTAACAACAACAACAACACTACATACAGCTGAGAACACACACCAGAGACAGCATTAACAACAACAACAACAACACTACATACAGCTGAGAACACACACCAGAGACAGCGTTAACAACAACAACACTACTACATACAGCTGAGAACATACACCAGAGACAGCATTAACCACAACAACAACACTACATACAGCTGAGAACACACACCAGAAACAGCGTTGTTAACAACAACAACAACAACACTACATACAGCTGAGAACACACACCAGAGACAGCATTAACAACAACAACAACACTACATACAGCTGAGAACACACACCAGAGACAGCATTAACAACAACAACAACACTACATTCAGCTGAGAACACACACCACAGACAGCGTTAACAACAACAACAACACTACATACAGCTGAAAACACACACCAGAGACAGCGTTCACAACAACAACACTACATACAGCTGAGAACATACACCAGAGACAGCATTAACAACAACAACAACACTACATACAGCTGAGAACACACACCAGAGACAGCGTTAAAAACAACAACACTACATACAGCTGAGAACATACACCAGAGACAGCGTTAAAAACAACAACAACACTACATACAGCTGAGAACATACACCAGAGACAGCGTTAACAACAACAACAACAACACTACATACAGCTGAAAACACACAACAGAGACAGCGTTAAAAACAGCAACAACAACACTACATACAGCTGAGAACACACCAGAGACAGCGTTAACAACAACAACACTACATACAGCTGAGAACATACACCAGAGACAGCGTTAAAAACAACAACAACACTACATACAGCTGAGAACATACACCAGAGACAGCGTTAACAACAACAACACTACATACAGCTGAGAACACACATCAGAGACAGCATTTACAACAACAACAACACTACATACAGCTGAGAACACACACCAGAGACAGCAGTAACAACAACAACAACACTACATACAGCTATGAACACACACCAGAGACAGCATTAACAACAACAACAACAACACTAAATACAGCTGAAAACACACACCAGAGACAACGTTAACAACAACAACACTACATACAGCTGAGAACACACACCAGGTACAGCGTTAACAACAACAACACTACATACAGCTGAGAACACACACCAGAGACAGCATTAACAACAACAACAACAACAACAACACTACATACAGCTGAGAACACACAACAGAGACAGCGTTAACAACAACAACAACAACAACACTACATACAGCTGAGAACACACACCAGAGACAGCATTAACAACAACAACACTACATACAGTTGAGAACACACACCAGAGACAGCATTAACAAGAACAACAACACTACATACAGCTGAGAACACACGCCAGAGACAGCGTTAACAACAACAACACTACATACAGCTGAGAACACACACCAGAGACAGCATTAACAACAACAACAACACTACATACAGCTGAGAACACACACCAGAGACAGCGTTAACAACAACAACAATAACACTACATACAGCTGAGAACATACACCAGAGACAGCATTAACCACAACAACAACACTACATACAGCTGAGAACACACACCAGAGACAGCATTAACAACAACAACAACACTACATACAGCTGAGAACACACACCAGAGACAGCATTAACAACAACAACAACAACAACACTACATTCAGCTGAGAACACACACCACAGACAGCATTAACAATAACAACAACAACACTACATACAGCTGAGAACACACACCACAGACAGCGTTAACAACAACAACAACACTACATACAGCTGAAAACACACACCAGAGACAGCGTTAACAACAACAACACTACATACAGCTGAGAACATACACCAGAGACAGCGTTAAAAACAACAACACTACATACAGCTGAGAACATACACCAGAGACAGCGTTAAAAACAACAACAACACTACATACAGCTGAGAACATACACCAGAGACAGCGTTAACAACAACAACAACAACACTACATACAGCTGAAAACACACAACAGAGACAGCGTTAAAAACAGCAACAACAACACTACATACAGCTGAGAACATACACCAGAGACAGCGTTAAAAACAACAACAACACTACATACAGCTGAGAACATACACCAGAGACAGCGTTAACAACAACAACACTACATACAGCTGAGAACACACATCAGAGACAGCATTTACAACAACAACAACACTACATACAGCTGAGAACACACACCAGAGACAGCAGTAACAACAACAACAACACTACATACAGCTATGAACACACACCAGAGACAGCATTAACAACAACAACAACAACACTAAATACAGCTGAAAACACACACCAGAGACAACGTTAACAACAACAACACTACATACAGCTGAGAACACACACCAGGTACAGCGTTAACAACAACAACACTACATACAGCTGAGAACACACACCAGAGACAGCATTAACAACAACAACAACACTACATACAGCTGAGAACACACAACAGAGACAGCGTTAACAACAACAACAACAACACTACATACAGCTGAGAACACACACCAGAGACAGCATTAACAACAACAACACTACATACAGTTGAGAACACACACCAGAGACAGCATTAACAAGAACAACAACACTACATACAGCTGAGAACACACGCCAGAGACAGCGTTAACAACAACAACACTACATACAGCTGAGAACACACACCAGAGACAGCATTAACAACAACAACAACACTACATACAGCTGAGAACACACACCAGAGACAGCATTAACAACAACAACAACAACAACACTACATTCAGCTGAGAACACACACCACAGACAGCATTAACAATAACAACAACAACACTACATACAGCTGAGAACACACACCACAGACAGCGTTAACAACAACAACAACACTACATACAGCTGAAAACACACACCAGAGACAGCGTTAACAACAACAACACTACATACAGCTGAGAACATACACCAGAGACAGCGTTAAAAACAACAACACTACATACAGCTGAGAACATACACCAGAGACAGCGTTAAAAACAACAACAACACTACATACAGCTGAGAACATACACCAGAGACAGCGTTAACAACAACAACAACAACACTACATACAGCTGAAAACACACAACAGAGACAGCGTTAAAAACAGCAACAACAACACTACATACAGCTGAGAACATACACCAGAGACAGCGTTAAAAACAACAACAACACTACATACAGCTGAGAACATACACCAGAGACAGCGTTAACAACAACAACACTACATACAGCTGAGAACACACATCAGAGACAGCATTTACAACAACAACAACACTACATACAGCTGAGAACACACACCAGAGACAGCAGTAACAACAACAACAACACTACATACAGCTATGAACACACACCAGAGACAGCATTAACAACAACAACAACAACACTAAATACAGCTGAAAACACACACCAGAGACAACGTTAACAACAACAACACTACATACAGCTGAGAACACACACCAGGTACAGCGTTAACAACAACAACACTACATACAGCTGAGAACACACACCAGAGACAGCATTAACAACAACAACACTACATACAGCTGAGAACACACAACAGAGACAGCGTTAACAACAACAACAACAACACTACATACAGCTGAGAACACACACCAGAGACAGCATTAACAACAACAACACTACATACAGTTGAGAACACACACCAGAGACAGCATTAACAAGAACAACAACACTACATACAGCTGAGAACACACGCCAGAGACAGCGTTAACAACAACAACACTACATACAGCTGAGAACACACACCAGAGACAGCATTAACAACAACAACAACACTACATACAGCTGAGAACACACACCAGAGACAGCGTTAACAACAACAACAATAACACTACATACAGCTGAGAACACACACCAGAAACAGCGCTAACAACAACACTACATACAGCTGAGAACACACACCAGAGACAGCAGTAACAACAACAACAACAACAACAACACTACATACAGCTGACAACACACACCAGAGACAGCATTAACAACAACAACAACACTACATACAGCTGAGAACACACACCAGAGACAGCGTTAACAACAACAACAACACTACATACAGCTGAGATCACACACCAGAGACTGCATTAACAACAACAACAACACATACGTTGTAAATCGCTTTTAATGCTTGATTTTATGTTGTAAATTTTTGTGATATTTTATTATTGTATCCACTGTGAAGCGACTTTGAGTGTCCTGAAAAGCGCTATATAAATAAAATGTATTTAAAATGTATTATACAGCTGAGAACACACACCAGAGACAGCATTAACAACAACAACAGATACAGCTGAGAACACACACCAGAGACAGCGTTAACAACAACAACTCTACATACAGCTGAGAACACACACCAGAAACAGCGTTAACAACAACACTACATACAGCTGAGAACACACACCAGAAACAGCATTAACAACAACAACACTACATACAGCTGAGACCACACAACAGAGACAGCATTAACAACAACATTCACACACTCCAGTAAACACGTTTTTAGCAGGAAAAAAGTAATCAAAAGTTACTACTAGGGCAAGTAACTAATCTAATTACTCAATTTTTTGTTGTAACTAGTTACTACACGATGCCACAGGCCAGGTGGATGTTAGAATCGTAAGAACTCGATCTGAATGTAGATGGAAATTTGACCTGAACATCAAACTCACTTATTTAATTTACATATACTGTACACATTTTCATACACACACATACATATACATACACACACATATATATACACAGATACACACTGCTAGTCCAAAATTTGGACAATCCCCCCCTTTTTTACCTTTTTTTTAACCTTTTATATATACACAGGACTGAACCAGGACTGAACCAGGACTGAACCAGGACTGAACCAGGACTGAACCAGGAGTGAGTCAGGACTGGACCATGGCTAAATCAGGACTAGACCATAGCTAAATCAGGACTAGACCATAGCTAAATCAGGACTAGACCATGGCTAAATCAGGACTGGACCAGGACTGTATGTAAACATTATTTTCCCATGAAATGTGTCCTCTGCATTTGACCTGTCCTTCACAGGAATCCATCTCAAGATCTTGGTCTAGTCTTGGTGAAGACTTTAGCTGGAGAATTTAATGTGTTGTGCAGGTTTTGTTTTGATGGAGGAAAGTGGACAAAGAGAGAACATGCAAACTCCACACAGACACAAAGAGAACATGCAAACTCCACACAGACACAAAGAGAACATGCAAACTCCACACAGACACAAAGAGAACATGCAAACTCCACACAGACATAAAGAGAACATGCAGACTCCACACAGAAAGGCCCAGGAGTCAAACCCAGGACCTTCTTGCTGTGAGGCGCTGTAGCAACACATGGTAGCATCCTCTGGTGTAAGTTTATGATTGCTACATCTGAACTTCCTGTGTAATGCCAGTTACAGCTGTGTAACAAGAGGAAATGGGGTCGAGCTGTTACTTTTACTTCTACTTTTCTAATTTTGAAAACTGTGTGGCGGCAGGGCCGTCAAAAGTATCAAAACTCTGATACAAATCAGACTAGTATCGAAAGAAGATACTCATTTTTCTCGTCGATACTAAAAAAGTCACACTGATAGAAATGAACCTTTCCTGAATATGATGTTGAGCTGAATCTTTCACAAGTATCGACAGTCGACTGAGGGGACACGGAGGAGCATCGGCTGGATCCTTCAAGTGATACTTAGAAGTGTGCAACCGTCGAGTTGAGACACGGCCATAGACAAGTATACACTCATGGACCACTATGGAACCTCCCTGTTCTACTGAGAGCTTACACAGATATAAGACACATGAGAATAGAACACAAAGTACAGCATTTAATGTGGAACAGCACAGTGTATTGTCTTTATAAAAGAGTCTTTTTTATCATCGTGGTATCGGGATCATTTCATTTTACTTTTATTTATCGAGCAGATTAATGAGCACATATCCAGTTCACTTAATGCACATTTCACATATTTTTCTTATTTATTTTTGGGAAAACGTATTCCCAGCCCTGTCAAGCAACATGAGAAACTAGAGAAATACCAGGGGCTGGGGAAGAGCTGGGGAAGAGCTGGAGAAGAGCTGGGGAAGAGCTGGGGAAGAGCTGGGGAAGAGCTGGGGAAGAGCTGGGGAAGAGCTGGGGAAGGCCTGAAAGGTGGAGGCATCAGTGGTGCCCGTGGTCATTGGAGCACTGAGGGCAGTGACCCCCAAACTGGAGGAGTGGCTACAGCCAATCCCAGGAAAAAAAACATCAGACACCTCAGTCCAGAAAAGTGCAGTACAGGAACAGCAAAGATACTGTAGAACCCAAAGCGGTTGCTATAGAAACATGAGGCATTTTTAGATTACAACAGAGAAACACACCAACAATGGAAAGAAGAAAACAGCACCAAGTAGAACCATATTTAACACAATATTGATCTACAACACTTTAATAAAAGAAACATGTCATCACAACAGAGCGCCCTGTCAGCGCCCCCTATGGACAGCTGCACATCACACTAGAGCAGCACGTTTTTTTTCATTTGTACCAAAATGACGACACGACACTGCTGAATCCAAAAAGTGTCACTGATTAAGAAAATAAAACTGGAGAAGGAAGTGCGTACACAGTGGGCCCATACGTCACAGTGGGTGTGTCACAGTGGGCGTGTACCAGTGGGCCCATACGTCACAGTGGGTGTGTCACAGTGGGCGTGTACCAGTGGGCCCATACGTCACAGTGGGTGTGTCACAGTGGGCGTGTACCAGTGGGCCCATACGTCACAGTGGGTGTGTCACAGTGGGCGTGTACCAGTGGGCCCATACGTCACAGTGGGTGTGTCACAGTGGGCCCATACGTCACAGTGGGTGTGTCACAGTGGGCGTGTACCAGTGGGCCCATACGTCACAGTGGGTGTGTCACAGTGGGCGTGTACCAGTGGAGGTTAAAATGGGGCAGATCGACAAAATGGCGTCTTGAAAATAAGAGATTAAACATTACTCAAACATGAATCACTTCAAATACAATTTCAGAGGCTCAATGAGAAGAAACAACTAGAACATGGATGAACATCTGAAGAGTTTGTAGAGCAGGGCTAAAGCGTTTATTCGTGTCTGTGTTTGCTGCTGAACCAGAGCTCAGGGATAATGAGGCATTAACCTGTCTGTGTAACACACACCTCACATGACTGACAGCTCCTGCCTTATTTATGAGTGTCACCTGTCACCTTTAGCCTCGCCCCCTCCTCTAGCTCCACCTTTTTACCTGTGTGACCTCTGACCCCTGTGTAAACGCTGCTGTCTCTCATCCACCTGTCAGTCATCCTCCCTCATAGAACCCCAGAGTACAAGGACACTCAAGTGAAAGTACTCCAAAAAGGAAATTAACATATTTCATAGTTTCATGATATTAAAACTAGAACAGACTCGATACTCGATACCGATACTACAATGATCATGTCAGTGAACACAACTCACAAACTGAAGTGCAACATAAAAATACTGAATAATAATAACATAAAAAGTAGAAATGTAGGTATTATAATAAAAATATATACAACAACATCAGAACAACAGTGCAAACATGACATATTAAGGTCACCGGTATAAAGTCTCCAGTTTCGTACAATGATAAAATTAATGTTAAAAACACTCTTTCTTAAGAAGAGACTGCGATGTTCCACATTAAATGTTGTACTTTGTGTTTTGTTCCCATGTAGCCTGTATCTGTGTAATCCCTCAGTGTCTAATGGGTTCATGGTGGTCCATGGTCCTGTTTGATCCTGGTTTAGTTCAGTAGGTTCATTGTGTGTCCGTGTGTGTGTTCAGCTCAACATCATTCTAAACATATTCAGGAAAGGTTCATTTCTGTCAGTGGGACTTGTTTAGTACCTGTTTAAATGAGTTGTTGGTATGTTTGCAGGCTCTAAATACTACAATACTGTGACTGGTGCGGGCAGTGTTTCTTCCCACTCCAGATCTCCACACTGATAAACATCATGTTATTATAGTCTCTGAAGCTCTTCTGTGTTTTTAAAGTCCAGTGTCCTCTGTGTTTTTAAAATCCAGTATCCTCTGTGGTTTCAAAGTCCACTGTCCTCTGTGTTTTTAAAATCCATAGTCCTTCATCACGCTCATCTGATCCTGACAGCTCTTATCTTTATCATTTACACTGATATTGTGCATACAGCTGTAGTTTTACAGTGTGAACAGAGCATCTGTCTCTTTTGTGCCACTGGAGCTGAGATCTTGGACTAATATTTGGACTCAAACAGGTTTTAGTCCGAGTCTGATCCTGGTTTGTGTTTATTCAGCCTTTGTTAAATCAGGTTCTTCTTCATCTTCAGGTTGTTTATTTTGTACACTTTTTCTCCAGTATGTTTAGATTCTCAGTCTCCATAGAGACCGAGACAATCTATATAGACAGATGTTACTCTTTGAAGATGTTACTCCATGGAGATGTTACTCCATAGAGATGTTACTCCATAGAGATGTTACTCCATAGAGATGTTACACCATAGAGATGTTACACCATAGAGATGTTACTCTTTGAAGATGTTACACCATAGAGATGTTACTTCATGGAAATGTTACTACATAGAGATGTTACTACATGTAGATATTACTCCATGGAGATGTTACTCCATGTAGTAACACCTCTATGTTACATTACATATAACTTGGCCTGGTGCTGTTTCCATGGAGATACAGTTTCTATTGTCATACTGTGTGACATAACATGCCGGTGCATACAAGCAGGTGACAGAATGAAAAGTCACACAGTGAAACTCTAAAACATTGGGACACGCTCAAAACTAATCACAAAGTTGTGAGTTTAACCCCAACTACTGCACACTGAGGTTGTGTCCTTGGGCAAAGACACTTCATATATGTTTGTGGTGTTGAGGCTGGAGGGGCCACATCTCTGTGACCCCCGGGCAGCTGTGGCAACAATGGCAGCTTTGTATTTTATCTGATACAAAGTTCCAAATACATACTTCAGTACTGATGGCCAAACTCGAAGTACACTGTAGTACTCCTTAGTACTCCGTAGTACTCGTAGTACTCTGTCGTACTCCATAATACTCGTAGTAGTCCATAGTACTTTTACCTCACTGGCTCATACCACTTTATTTTAATTTTATATTGTTGAGAAGATGGAAAACAGGCACAAAACACTGATAACGAATAAGATATGACATGACATGATATGAAAACCAGGACTAAACCAGGACTGAACCAGGACTGAACCAGGACTAAACCAGGACTAAACCAGGACTGAACCAGGACTGAATCAGGACTGAACCAGGACTGAACCAGGACTGAACAGGACTAAACCAGGACTGAACCAGGACTGAACCAGGACTGAACCAGGACTGAACCAGGACTGAACCAGGACTGAACAGGACTAAACCAGGACTGAACCAGGACTGAACAGGACTGAACCAGGACTGGACCAGGACTAAACTAAATACACGTCATGCACAACAACTTGGTCAATCAACACCGAGACGAGTTTTTAAAATAAACTGTTAATTTATTAAGTACAGAGTTAAAACTGAAAGTGTCAAATTATTATTATTAAAGAGGAGGTATTTACTTCTATGGGGTAATAAAGAGGAGGTATTTACTTCTATGGGGTATTAAAGAGGAGGTATTTACTTCTATGGAGTATTAAAGAGGAGGTATTTACTTCTATGGGGTATTAAAGAGGAGGTATTTACTTCTGTGGGGTATTAAAGAGGAGGTATTTACTTCTATGGGGTATTAAAGAGGAGGTATTTACTTCTATGGGGTATTAAAGAGGAGGTATTTACTTCTATGGGGTATTAACTCTAACACATATCATATTTACATCTCCATGCTTCCTTTTATTGTTTTGAAAATGTTATATCTGCCCAAAACAAAGTAGTAACATGTTTTATAAGTTTCAATTTTGTTTTTAACACTCTGAGTCTCCCCTCCTTTTGCTCTCTGCACTAAGTCCCTTCCCCTTCAGAGCACTATCATAACACAATCAGCTGTATCCCACTAATGAAACTACTACATCACATCAGGTTTGTCCAGTTGCTGTGTACAGTTTTGTATCATGTTTCTCTTTATATCTATGTACTGGTACTGCTAACCATAAGGAGGGTTTGAATAGGGCCCGGGAGAGATCTCTAGATTACTCAAACAGTGTTTTTGATGACGGAACAGTGTTGGAACATGAGAGAGAGCTCAGAAAACCTCCTCTTTTGTAGTTTTGTATTCAACAGCTCCATCTCCTCACACATCTTTAATCTGAAATATTACATTTTGTAGATTTTCAATAAAAACACAACCACAAGTACAACACACCTGTAGTAGCAGTAGTAGCAGTAGTACTCGTAGCAGGAGTAGTAGTAGTAGTAATAGTACTCACCAGTTCAGGGAAGTACAGCAGGTCGGGGAAAGTTGTGCAGATTCCAAGTCCACTCGGAAGGTTTCCCAAAGTTGCAGTGTTCGATGCCATGGTCTTGAAGGGGGACTAAACCAGGACTGAACCAGGACTATAAAAAGAGCGTCCAAAAACAAAACTAAACCCAGGTTCAACACGAGACAAAATCTGACCAGGTTCAGACATCCACAAACAGATTCACAAAAATAATTATAATGTAAAAAATTATTTCTAAACAAGGACTAGTACCGTTCTTGATCCTCACTGAACCAGGACTGAACCAGGACTGAACCAGGACTGAACCGGGACTGAACCAGGACTGAACCGGGACTGAACCAGGACTGAACCGGGACTGAACCAGGACTAGGGCCAGTCTCCAGGGGGATGTGCAGGAGGATGTAAGGGGGCGGGGCTTATGACACCTGTCACCAGAGGAGCAGGTGACACCAAAACAACAGCTCCACAGAATCCCCCGTTTACTGTTTACACTTGTTTGGTGTGGAAGTGTCTCGTTACCAAGGAGACCAGACAGAGCGGAGCCACTAACATTCTCTGTTTTTTCAAAAAATGTCCAAATATAAAGTTTTTAAAAAGTGTGAAGACAGAACGACTCCTCACTGACCTTCAGAGCATCTTAATCACACCACGATGACTTTATAAGCACTTTTCACAACTCTGACACCAAAGTGGATGCCAATGCGCACTTCCTGATTGTCGCACAGTACAAGTGATAGTACAACAATGAACTTTATAATTCAATGCACACAGCACACACTGGACTTGTATAGTATATCTGTACTGGGATGGGAGGGCACCTGACACACAGATACGGGGGGAAGGGAGGGCACCTGACACACAGATGGATAGATAGATAGATAGATAGATAGATAGATAGATAGATAGATAGATAGATAATACTTTATTGTCAGATCAGAGATCTGAAATTTGTCTTGCACATAAAACAGTGGCTCCGTTGCTTCACATTAACATCACACATGCGACTTTGATAGTTATGGATTAAGCTCCTTGTTTATTTTAAGGATTGACTGATAAACAAAAGAATGCTTCAGCCTAACCTTATTAAATCGTGGAACACTGAACCGTCGCCCAGATGGAAGCAGTGCATATTCACAGTTCAAAACACGGTTAGAGTCAGAAGTGATGTTTCTTGCCAGTCGTATTGTGTTATTGTGATAGTCAGCCTCATACTGACCTTCTAATGGCTGACCCACAGTCTTGGAACAGGTCAGATGATCTTGATCAGGTGTTTAAGTCCAGACTTTACTGATGTGGACAAGCAGCTGTACCACACAGCATTACAGTACTGCAGCACACTGAGGATAACAGCAGTATAGAACAGTAGGAGGATCTGACGAGTGGCTCCAAAAGATCAGAGGCGACGGAGAAAGTACAGTCTTTGTTTAGTTTTTTTACAGATGTAGTCTATATGATGTTTCCATGATAAGGTGGCATCAATCATAACACCAAGATATTTGTACGATTCTACCCGTTTGATAATTTCGTTGTTGATAATGGTGGGATTTGCAACTGTCAGTTTTGGACTAAACACAATTTCTTCAGTTTTCTTTGTGTTTATTTCCAGAGAGTTGTTTTTACTCCATGTGACTATTCTGTTAACTCCCTGTTGGTGCAGGTCAGGGCTATCCGAATCATGCAATAAGGTTAACAGTACAGTGTCGTCTGAGTATTTTAGAACGTATTGATTGTTTGAAGTTGCTCGGCAGTCATCTGTGTATATTGTGAACAGCAGAGCAGAACTAACACAACCTTGAGGTGCACCGACATTACTCAAAATGGCTGAAGAAAGTGGACGGGAGGGCACCTGACACACAGATACAGGAGGACGGGAGGGCACCTGACACACAGATAAAGGAGGACGGGAGGGCACCTGACACACAGATACAGGAGGACAGGAGGGCACCTGACACACATATACAGGAGGACGGGAGGGCACCTGACACACAGATACAGGAGGACGGGAGGGCACCTGACATACATATACAAGTGGACGGGAGGGCACCTGACACACAGATACAGGAGGACACGAGGGCACCTGACACACAGATACAGGAGGACACGAGGGCACCTGACACACAGATACAGGAGGACGGGAGGGCACCTGACACACAGATACAGGAGGACACGAGGGCACCTGACACACAGATACAGGAGGACGGGAGGGCACCTGACACACATATACAGGAGGACGGGAGGGCACCTGACACACAGATACAGGAGGACGGGAGGGCACCTGACATACATATACAGGAGGACGGGAGGGCACCTGACACACAGATACAGGAGGATGGGAGGGCACCTGACACACAGATACAGGAGGACGGGAGGGCACCTGACACACATATACAGGAGGACGGGAGGGCACCTGACACACAGATACAGGAGGATGGGAGGGCACCTGACACACAGATACAGGAGGACGGGAGGGCACCTGACACACATATACAGGAGGACGGGAGGGCACCTGACACACAGATACAGGAGGACGGGAGGGCACCTGACATACATATACAAGTGGACGGGAGGGCACCTGACACACATATACAGGAGGACGGGAGGGCACCTGACACACAGATACAGGAGGATGGGAGGGCACCTGACACACAGATACAGGAGGACGGGAGGGCACCTGACACACATATACAGGAGGACGGGAGGGCACCTGACACACAGATACAGGAGGACGGGAGGGCACCTGACATACATATACAAGTGGACGGGAGGGCACCTGACACACATATACAGGAGGACGGGAGGGCACCTGACACACAGATACAGGAGGATGGGAGGGCACCTGACACACAGATACAGGAGGATGGGAGGGCACCTGACACACAGATACAGGAGGATGGGAGGGCACCTGACACACAGATACAGGAGGACGGGAGGGCACCTGACACACATATACAGGAGGACGGGAGGGCATCTGGGCTCCTGGCCCTGCTCCACCCGTTTAGTCCTGGCGTCCCTTCAGTCTTGTCGCCTCAGTAGATGTTGTTGATAAAAGCGTCTCAAGTTTCCGTGAAACTGGATCTGGGTCTGAAACCTGGTCTGAGATGGGTCTCGAGACCTGTCACCTGCTCAGGTGTGTTTAAGATGAGCACAAGCCCAGCCCCCTGAACACAAGCCCCGCCCCTGAGCTCAAGCCCTGCCCCTGACAGACTGTGTTATAGGTGCTGGTTCTGTGCTGTTTTCCATCTGATACTAGCACATGTTTGTTACCATAGCAACACAGTGTTTAGCTGTTAGCATGTTTGTTTTTCCACTTTAGGAGTAAACTAGGACTGCACCAGAACTAAACCAGGACTAAACCAGGACTTCACCAGGTCTGAAGCAGGACTAAACCAGGACTAAACCACATTTAAACCAGGACTTAACCAGGTCTACAAATCAGGACTACACTAGGACTAAACTAGGTCTAAACCAGGACTAAACCAGGCCTGAACCAGGAATAAACCAGGACTGAACCAGGACAAAACCAGGTCTAAACCAGGACTAAATCAGGACAAAACCAGGTGTAAACCAGGACTAAACTAGGACAAAACCAGGTCTAAACCGGGACTAAATCAGGACAAAACCAGGTCTAAACCAGGACTAAAGCAGGACCAAACCAGGACTAAACCAGGTCTAAACCAGGTCTAAACCAGGACTAAACCAGGACAAAACCAGGTCTAAACCAGGACTAAAGCAGTACTAAAGCAGGACCAAACCAGGACTAAACCAGGTCTAAACTAGGACTAAACCAGGACTAAACCCTAAATTAAATCTATGAGGAGTCGTATCTAACCACAGCGTGTTTGTTTGGCACAGTGCTGCCCCCTCAGGTCGCTCTCAGTACTTCATATCCTTTTCTTACGGGGGCGTTTCCCGTGTGTTTTACGGTAGTGCAGTCCCGTGTTGCGCACTCTCCGGTTATTACGGTACCAGCGGTGTCTCGCGCAGTGCCACGTTCTGACGCACACCTTTACTCTGGGCTTTACGGGAGCGCATTTCGGCTTCGATTCTGACCATAAGGGCGCTTTCCCAGGATTCTCCCCGGCCTCAGAGCGCTCCTCCCGGGCCGACCCCTCCATATTCACCCCGCTGCCTACAGGCCTTCTCCGAACAGGTACAAGCATGTACAGCCCCGGAAACAGGCCGAGAACGGGCCCATGCTCCGTAAAGTCCGCCTTTAGTCCTGGTTCAGTTCTAGTATCCTACTGGTTCAGACATAATAGTCCATAGTCCTGGTTAAGTCCTGCTTTAGTACTGATTTAGACCTGGTTCAGTCCCGGTTCAGTCAAGGTTCAGTCCACGTTTTGTCCTGGTTTAGTCCTGGTTCACTCCAGGTTTAGACCTGGTTCAGTCCAGGTTTAGTCCTGGTTCAGCGCTGTTTTAGTCCTGGTTTAGTCCTGGTTTAGTTTAGTCCAGGCAGCTGTTGGTGGTGCTGTGGCCGCTCTAGAGGCTCTGATCTCGGACACAGCTCGGCACATGCCCCTGTAGACTCGTGGACAGTCCGCGGCACCAGATCCGGGACTAGATCTGGATTAAAGGGGTTTTTGGTGGAGTTTGGGATTATATTGTGGGTTATTTTTGTGATATAAATCATGGACGGGGTACAGACAACTGCGCGCTGACGTCACAGGGACGGAGCTCACGCATTATTTAACCATACATTTAAACCTGGTGTAAAATCCTGCTTTAGTGCCAGGTTAGTCCTGATTTGTAGACCTGGTTTAGACCTGGTTCAGTCTCTGTTTTAGTCCTGGTTTAGTCCTGGTTTAGACCTGGTTTAGTCCTGGTTTAGACCTAGTTTAGTCCTGGTTTAGTCCTGTTTTAGTCCTGTTTTAGTCTTGGTTTAGTCCTGGTTTAGTCCTGGTTTAGACCTGGTTTAGACCTGGTTTACTCCTAGTTTAGTCCTAGTTTAGCCCTGGATTAGTTCAGGTTTAGTCCCGGTTTAGTCTGGGTCTAGACACGGTTTAGTCCTTGTTTAGGCCTGGTTTAGATGTGGTTTAGACCTGGTTTAGTCTTGGTTTAGTTCTATTGTAGTCCTGAGTAATAACTCTTGAGGCTGGTGTTTAAACCGGTCTTGTTGCTCTTTAGTGGAATGAGGAACATCATTTTTGAGAAAAACGTCAGACTCACACTGTTGTTATCAAACGTATCGAGATTCAGACACATTTTTCGCAAGTATCAAAACTAAAAAAGGTCAGAATGTGGATGTGTTGATTTGTTCACTGGTAAATCCAAATATTTATATTTTTACACTTACAAATTAGTTTTACAGCTAAAGCTCATTTTACAAGTACTAATCTGAAAATTACTCTTTCATGAGTTTTGAGACATTCGGTTTAGACTGGACGGTTTGTTCGCGTCACGTGTTAGACAGTAGGGGGCGGGGCTAGAGTGGCGGGGTTGCTGTGGCAACAGCTAAACTGGTCCATATACAGTAAAGGAAGAGCTAACCTGAATTCAGACAGTACGTCACCTTTATGTGATATTATGATGTGCATTATTTTAATAAGTTGTATACCAAGGTAAATTGCGTAGATAAAGTCAGTGTGGCAACAAAAGTTTTAGCATTAGCTAGCGCCTTATGCTAGCGTACTTTTCCTTGATGTTTCCTGCTAATAAGCCTAATGTGGCAATATGGTCACAAACATTAGATCCTAAATGTTTAGCAGCAACACCACTCCAGTTAACCTGGAGAAAGGATTCATAAAGGCGCTTATTACAGAACAAAGTAAGATACACATAATGTAGCACTGATTTTAACGATGTAAAGACATGGCATGTTTAAGCTAACTTCATCTGGGATGAATACAGCATAATAGACCAGGACATTCATTCAGTCCTCCTTTCCATTCATAAAAGTCCTTTCTGAATTCATGTTAGCTACTCCTTTAGTAAATCAACCACACCCACCGGTGCCTCTGGCCCCGCCTCCTGCTGTCTTCAGGTTCAAATCAGCCGCAGCGCTGTTCCACAGACAGAAATGAACCTTTCCTGAAAATGTTTATAATGATGTGAAGCTGCCTCTGAACAAGTATAAGACACATAGACTAGTACACACCCCCCCACACACCCCCACACACACCCCCACACACACACACACACACACCCCCACACACACCCCCACACACACCCACACACACCCCCCCCCCCCCACACACACACACACACACACATACATACATACATGGACCATGATGAACCTACTGGACACTAAGGCTTGGTTTGGTTCTCTTATCCTCCTCGTTTACTCCTAGTTCAGTCCTGGTTCAGTCCTGGTTCAGTCCTGGTTCAGTCCTGGTTCAGTCCTGGTTCAGTCCTGGTTCAGTCCTGGTTTAGTCCTGGTTCAGTACAGGTTTAGTCCTGGTTTAGTCCTTGTTTAGTCCTGGTTCAGTACAGGTTTAGTCCTGGTTCAGTACAGGTTTAGTCCTGGTTCAGTACAGGTTTAGTCCTGGTTTAGTCCTTGTTTAGTCCTGGTTCAGTACAGGTTTAGTCCTGGCTCAGTCCTTCTACAGCATCTGCTGCTGTTAGAAGTACTAGTACTACTACTACTAGTACTACTTCCTTTTCTCCTGCGCTGTTCTTGTTCTGCTGCTGTTAAAATGATAAAGGTCTTATCCTTGTTTATGTAACAGGAAAGTGTTTTATAGAAATGTGTTCTTCACAGGAAGTATTTAATGTACTAAAGTTTAAATGTGTGTGGCAAAGAAATAAAACCAGGGCTAAACCAGGACTAAACCAGAGACTAAACCAGAGACTAAACCAGAGACTAAACCAGAGACTAAACCAGAGACTAAACCAGAGACTAAACCAGAGACTAAACCAGAGACTAAACCAGAGACTAAACCAGAGACTAAACCAGGTCTAAACCAGGTCTAAACCAGGGCTAACTGGTTTAGTAAAAGTAAAAGTATCAAATGAAAAAATCTATATAAATTAAAGTATTTCTCACAGATTTTGAGTCTTATAACTCTTCAATTGTGGTGATTTTGATAAAGATTTGAGCTGGGAGGTTGAGCGTTACCGACTAGATATAGTCCACCTCACCTCCACGCACAGCTCGGGCTCTGGAACCCAACTCCTCGAGAGGGGCTGGACTCTCCATTTCTCTGGAGAGTATATATTGGGAGGGAGAGGCGGCGAGCTGGTGTGGGCTTGCTTATTGCCCCACTGCTCAGCCACCTCGTGTTGGAGTTCACTCCGGTGAACAAGAGGGTCGCGTCCCTGCGCCTTCGGTTAGGGAACAGGTCTCTCACTGTTGTGTCAGCCAACAGGCCAAACAGCAGTGCGGAGTACCCTCTTGGAGTCCCTGGGAGGAGTACTAGACAGTGTACCGACCCTCTTGGACTCCCTGGGAGGGGTACTAAACAGTGTACCGACCAGGGACTCTGTTGTTCTCCCGGGGGGCTTCAGTGCCCATGTGGGTAATGACAGTGACACTTGGAGGGGTGTTATCGGGAAGAATGGTCTCCCTGATCTGAGAGGTGTTTTGTTATTGTTCTTCTGTGCTAGCCACAGTTTGTCCATAACAAACACCATGTTCAAGCACAAGGGTGTCCATCGGTGCACGTGGCACCAGGACACTCTAGGTCGGAGGTCGATGATCGACTTTGTTGTCGTGTCATCTGACCTCCGGCCGCATGTCTTGGACACTCGGGTGAAGAGAGGGGCACAGCTGTCAACCGACAGCCTCCGGGAGGAACCCGGAGAGACCTGGCAGGCCCAAGGGAATCGTGAGGGTCTTCTGGGAACATCTGGCGGAGCCCTCTGTTAGGGGGATCTTCAACTCGCACCTCTAGGAGATCTTCTCCCAGGGGAGGCTGGACACATGGATTCTGAGTGGGCAATGTTCTCTGCCTCTATTGTTGATGCGGCCGCTCGTAGCTGTGGTTGTAAGGTCTGCGGTGTTTGTCACAGCAGCAACCCCTGAACCCGGTGGTGGACACCGGAAGTAAGGGATGCTGTCAGGCTAAAGAAGGAGACTTATCGAGTCTTATTGGCTTGTGGGACTCCTGAGACAGTTGACGGGTACCGGCGAGCCAAGCATGCTGTGGCTCGTGCTGTCGCGGTGGGGGAAGCAGTGCTTCACCAACACTGTTTACAGTGTGGGTGGAGGGCTGCTGACCTTGACTGGGGATGTTGTTGTACGGAGGAAGGAATTCTTAAAGGATCTGTTCATTCCCATTGTCATGTCTTCCGAGGAGGAAGTAGAGACTGGGGACCTGGTTGGCGGACCCCGGCTGAAGTCACCGAGGTGGTTGACAAGCTCCTTGGTGGCAAGGCCCCGGGGGTGGACGAGATTTGTCCCATGTACCTTAAGTTTCTGGATGTTGTGTGGCTGTCTTGGCTGACATGTCTCTGCAACATTGCGTGGCAGTTGGGGACGGTACCTCTGGACTGGCAGACCGGGGTGGTGGTCCCTCTGTATAAGAAGGGGGACCAGAGGGTGTGTTCCAATTACAGGGAAATCACACCTTCCCGGTAAGGTCTATTCCAGAGTACCGGAGAGGAGAATCCAGCTGATAGTCAAACCTCGGATCCAGGAGGAGCAGTGTGGTTTTCGTCCTGGTCGTGGAACACCGGACCAGCTCTATACTCTTCATCGGGTCCTCGAGGGCTCATGGGAGTATGCCCAACCAGTCCACATGTGCTTTATGGATCTGGAGAAGGCATTTGACCATGTCCCTCGTGGTGTCCTTTGGGGGGTGCTCTGGGAGTATGGGATCCTGGCCTCTTTGCTAAGGGCTGTCTGGTCCCTGTATGACCGGAGCAGGAGCTGTGTTTGCATTGCCGGCAGTAAGTCAGTCCTGCGCCAGGTGCATGTTGGACTCTGCCAGGGCTGTCCTTTGTCACCGGTTCTGTTCATTGTTTTTATGGACAGAATTTCTAGGTGCAGCCCGAGGCTGGAGGGGGTCTGGTTCGGGAACCACAGGATCTCACCACTTCTGTCTGCAGATGATGATGTCCTAATGGCTTCTTTGGGCCTGGACCTGCAGCAGGCACTGGGGCAATTTGCAGCCGAGTGTGAAGTGGCTGGGATGAGAATCAGCTCCTCTAAATCCGAGGCCATGGTTCTCTATCACTAAAAGGTGGCTTGCCCTCTTCGGGTGGGTGGGGGTGGGGAGTCTCTGCCTCAGGGTCTTGTTCACGAGTGAGGGACGGATGGAGTGTGAGATTGACAGGCGGATCGGTGCAGAGTCCGCAGTGATGCGGTCGCTGTATCGGACCATTGTGGTAAAGAAGGAGCTGAGTTGAAAGGAGAAGCTCTCAATTTACCGGTCAATCTATGTTCCTGCACTCACCTATGGTCCTGAGCTCTGGGTAATGACCGAAAGGACAAGCTCACAGATACAAGCGACTGAAATAGGCTTCCTCCGCAGGGTAACTGGGTGCTCCCTTAGAGATAGGGTAAGGAGCTCAGTCACATGGGAGGAACTCAGAGTAGATCCGCTAGTCTTACACGTCGAGAGGAGCAAACTGAGGTGGCTCGGGCATCTGCCTGGATGTCTCCTCCCTGGTGAAAGTGGATGGATGGATAGAGAGTACAGATACATACATTTGTACTTAAGTGCACTTTATTATTTTACTCTGTTAGGTTTGACCTCTGGCCTGTCCACATGAAACAGCATCTTCAGAAAATGGAGAGTTATTGTCCAGTAACCCCTCACTCTATCTCCCTCCTCTCTCTGTTTCAGTCGATGTGTTTCCGATGCCTCGATGGCGCCCTCTGCTGGCTCCACACCTGCGTTGCACCAGCATCACGTGCCAGAATCTTCTTCTGTGTGGCCTCACCTTCTGCGTCCTGCTGCCTCTCTGCTGCCACCGCCTGCTCTACTCCTACTACTACATCAAACCGCTGTTCCTGAACTCCATGAGCGAAGCCGTGCTCAGACAGAGTCTACAGCGTGGACAGGATGCGCTCACATTCTGGAAAACCAAAGAAAACACCAAACTCTCTGAACTCTCCGATCGGCCAGATTTGTTAGTGACGATTGTGACGTCTAGACGCAGTGAAGCACGAGATTTTCATTATCTCCTGCAGGTAACAAGGACCCTGCACGACCTGTTGCGGAGCTGTGAGGGCATCCGACGCTGTGCTGACGTTGTGATCTGCGACGTACAACATGGAGACCAGCAAAACGAAGACGCCATTTTACTCCAAAACCATTTCAACATCGTCCGCCGCTCTTTTAAGGAGCGTGAGGCGGACCTGGACTTTGTGAACACATTCGAAAGGGAAAAGCGCGATTACGTGTTTTGTTTACGTAAAGGCTGGGAGCTAACACATGCTAAAAACATCGTCGTTTTGGAAGACGACGCTTTGCCAAAATCTGATTTTTTTCATGTTGTTAATAATCTTCTTTCACGCAGTTTTATTCAAGATTCTCTTTATGTTAAACTGTACCATCCGGAGAGACTGCAGCGCTATTTCAACCCTGAACCTTACCGTATTTTGGAGTGGATTGGGCTCGGTTCAGTGCTAGCTACAGCTCTACTCCTAGCGTTGCCTTTTTGTAAGCGCTTCCCTGTCAGCCCTTCCCTGTCTCACGCTAACCTGCTCTTCTATACACTGTATTTCATGGCCTTTGCAGAGCTTTTCGGCCGTCACTACCTTCTCGAATTGCGTCGTTTTTCACCGCAGCTTTACGCAGTTTCCCCAGCGACCGAATGCTGCACGCCCGCCATGTTGTTTCCCGGTAACTCGTCCCTGCGTGCGGCGGACATTTTGGACGCAGCGTTCTGCTCCAAAGGGAACGCCAAAGACCTGGTTCTGTACCGGTCTGTGCGGGCGACAGGGGAGCGTGCCCACTGCCTTGAGCCCAATCTCATCACTCACATAGGGGCGTTTTCCTCGGTTAGACCCAACCCCGCACGCCCAAGACTGTTGTGATGCCGTTCACGCTGTGCCTTACGCAGAACCAATATATCAGCCTTTTTTTAGGGTCCTATATTACGCAAAATTGACTCAAGCCACGTTGTAATGCTGTTCCTCCTCAAAAACAGACCTGAAGTTGTGTTTTGTTTCATTCACACGTGAGTAACACTTTATTATTAGTCTGTCTACATCTCCAAAGCTCAAAATGCTCTGTTCCGCCTTGTGATGTTATGAAGTGGTAGTTTTAAAGTCAACAGCTCCTTTTACTTATGGTAGAATAGAGATTGGCAATTACAAGATTCCTGAAATGATCCAAATACAGGCTTTGTGTGATAAACATGTGTGTATGAGAAAAAACACAACTCTAGGTCTGTTTTTGATGAGGAAACAACATTAGAACAGATCAGCGAATAGAGGAATATGCGCCCTTTGGGTAATATGGGCCCTTTAAATAGCGCTTAGACAAACAGACTCTAAAGCAACGCCAGTATGCCTCATTTCCACTTCCAACATTCTATAGCAGTAACTTATTTCTCACACAATTTCTGGTTTGACAGAGTTTAAATGTAGAAATTCCGTTTGTGTAAAGTTATGACGTCAGGGCCCGAGTGCTTGTGTCAGTGGCAGAAAGTGGAGACAGCTATCGGCCTGAAATCTCCAGCACTGGGTTCAACCATAGACTGTATACATAAATGGACATAGCTAACCTGCTAGCCACTGCGTTCCAAACAGGAAGTGATCATTGGCGCACTTCCGGCTCCGTCGACTCCAATTCACTTTCTGTGTAAAAACTGTGTCTCCTCTCTCTGTCTCTGCTGCCATCAGACTCAACATTTTGTTCTTAAATGTTTGTATTAACCCTCTACATGATCCTGGGGTTTTTATTTCACTATTGTGTCTGTAAATCAAGATATGAACATTAATAACAGACAAATCAGGCGCCTTCTTTCCCTGAGGTTGCTCCCACTAGCGTTAGCAACAGATTTGGAAGGGGCGTTACCTTAAACAACCTCACTCTGGATTGGCTCTTTGGTTGCTATGATATGATCATGGTCGGAATTCCAAATATGGAACTCCGCTTCAGGTTAGCCGCTATAACTGCTCTAGCCTCGATGAGCTTCATTTGGAGCTGAACCCTGTGGTGACGTCACACTCACTCAGTCCACTTCTTTATACAGTCTGTGGGTTAAACTTGCCTTTGACCCGTCCGTCTCTGGGTTGAACCTGTCCAGAACCAGGTCTTAGCTAGAATCCTGGGCAGCAGTACCTAGTTGAAGGAGACAAAATTGGAGACCCATTCGTTGTGCGGCACAGTGGCGCAGATTAACCCTGTCTCTGCTGTCGTGAATCCCATCTGCTGGATCTGAGCTCATCACTGCCCCCTGTTGGACTTTCCTGTGTCTTTGAAATTGACCAAAAACAAAAACATGAACGAAATAAACTCTTCCTTTGATTCTTGGGCCTTAAAATTTTTAAGTGAACATGATCCTGAATCCTGAGTCACGTCTGCCTCATGTTTCAAATACGAAACATTTATTTGTCTAATAGAATGAAATATGTGGAACGCGTCGTTAGCTTAGCATATAATGTTAGCTAAGCATACAACATTAACTTAGCATTCAACATTAGCTTAGCATATGCGCAAAAGGATGTCAGTATGGCCAGATAATCAAGTTAAATTCCTGAAATTGTGGCCGATGGTATGATTAATATGATCAGAATGATTTTTTTTTAAAATTATTATTCTTTTTTTTGCCTTGACATTATAATTAACAGTAATACACTCGACTTTATGATAGTCAGAGGTTCTATTCTTCCTAAATCAGCACTTTTAATTTATTTTAGTGAATCCAAAGATAACCCCGTGAAATGTTCTTTGTAATGTAACTCAGTATTTGACCCATATCATTTGAATCACTGTTGCTGGTTTAAGACTTTGACTAAACGTTGAAATGACACGAAAAGGGATTCGGTTTCACAATAAGATGACTACTACACTCTGAGACTTTTATTTTAATTTCAAAATAAAATTCATGTGGTGAAAGTTTGAAGTGCTGTCACTGTTTACACGCCTGATACTTTTTTTATCTTTATACTGCTCATTTTTTCTGTGTGTGCTGGATTTTACTGCTGTGTGGAACCTTAACCTCTGCAAAATAAAAGAATCCAACGACTGAGTGATCTGCAGATGTACATTTGTTTAGTTCTGACGTATGTGTGCGTGTACAGGCCCACACAGCAGGGGGCGCCACTGCTCCACGTTTGTCCTCAACTTAAACGACTCTATATATTTACACCCGTCCTCACTGGGTCCGTCTGAGTCTTATAGTTTGACTTCTTGTATCAAATGTAAAGTCCACCCTGTCACCTACATGACTCTATGGAAACAGAAAGTTAAAGCCATACTTTGGAACATTCTCCATGGAGATAGATAGGCTTTATGTCATACTGTGGAATATTTCTACCAAAGGAACAACATCTCCATAGAAACAAGCAGGAGAAGGGACAGTAGGAGTCAGGTTTGTGGAGATGCGAGAACACTCACAGAGCAAAAAACATTCAAAATGAAAAAAGCTTTTATTTTAGTGAAGTTACGCACTGTGGCTTTAATATGGGCCTGAGCTCTTTCATATTTGTCTCTCTTCTCGAGTTTGTTTGCACCACATCAGTTGAGGTCCATCCAGTGCAGTAGGCCGCGTCCTCCAGATGTCTCCACGTCTCCTTCCGCCCCTCTTCCCCGCATTCCTCCGCTTCTCCTCGGACAGAGCGAGTCCAGAGACCCGCTGCGCTCTGGAACAGCTGGAACCAGTCCTGAAGTGTGCGCCACGGCTGCGTTTGGTCTTTCCACATTTGTTTGCCCCGGACGCTGCGCCCTCGGTCCAAATCCTCACGGAAACACCCGAAAAAATACGAAGACGAGACGAGGACGAAACGACTTCCAGCTGCACCGCGGCTTTGGAGCGCGTCGTGTCCGAGTTTGGTGCGCCTTTTCGGGGGTAAACTCTGGGCGCTGTCCGGAGGTAGTTTTGGGGGAACTTTGTAGACATGTCGGAGCCGGAGAAGAGCCCCGTGAGCGTGGGGGAGAAGAGCCCCGTGAGCGTGGGGGAGAAGAGCCCCGTGAGCGTGGAGGAGACAGCGGCGGAGAGCGCGGAGCGGAGCGGGGAGGAGGTGAGTGCATCCACAGCTGCGCACGGAGCTAACGGAGCTGTGGACCGAACCTGGACCGGGAACAGTAGCTCGCCCGTGGGGTAAAAGTGGGTCTGCGGGGTCGCCTGGTTCTTACGTCCGAAACTTAACTTGATAAACGCCCAAAGTAAAAAATTTGGAGACGTCATTTGAGTGAGGTTTTGATTTTAGCACAGTTTAAAGTCCTGCAGAGAATTTAGTCAAAACATGTCACACACAGCTCCTGTCCTCTCAATTCAAGTTTATGTCATGTATTTATTATGTATTTTTAATTTTGGGGGAGGTCATTTAGTTAAGGATGACATTTGTTTATATAAAATGTTCCTAAAAGTCCAGTTTGAATGACATATTTTAAATTTAACCGCAGTTCTCTGCATGTTTGTTGTGTTTTAAATGAACGTGAGTCTGTGCTTGACTCTTGTCCAGGACGCGTCATGTGACTGAAAGTGGAGTCAGCGTTTTCTTAAGTCAATTTTTGACTGAAGTTGCTTTTTATATGAGGTCAATGTGGAAAGAATACGTAAATAAAACTTATTTAAAGGTGTACTGTGGAACCTTTGTGCTACATGGCATCTGTGAAGAAGGGCTGAAGGGAATAAAGCTGCTGTATCACACAAAATGACTCTGAGCTTTAAAGCTGAGGCTGTTCCCTCCTCAAAAACAGACCTGGAGTTGTGTTTTGTTTCATTCTCATAGGTTTGATTAACACTTTTTATTAGTCTGTAACATCTCCAAAGCTCAAAATGCTCTGTTCCACCTTGTGATGTCATGAAGTGGTAGTCAATTCCAGGGCTGAAATGATCCAAATGATTCTACTGAAGGTGTATGGAGTTTAAAAACACAGTGGAGCACTTCCTGTATTACCACATGATGACATCACAAGGTGGAACAGAGTGTTTTCAGTTTGAGAGAAGAACTCCTAAAGATGCAGGGTTTGTGTGTTAAACATATCATAAATGCTGCATTTATTTAATTACAGATGTTTTTATTGTGCAAGAAAAAAACACTTTGAAAAACAAGTATTCTTAGTGGGTTTGCTTCTCCATGGATGTGACCTGTAACTTGGACTGATGGTGTCACCTGCTTGTCTCCGTGGAGATTGTTCTGTAGTTGAAGCCAGACAAAGCTGCTGGTGTTGTTCTGTAGAGTGATGATGTCATGCTCCATATGGGGTCAGGGGTCATACACAGTTCTACTGATCACACTGAACTTTACCATGAAATAAATGAAAGGTGAAGCCACGAATGTTGAACCTGATTATTTCTACTGGAGACGAGAGAAAGAAGTCACTGCGTTACACCGACGACAAGATTAGAGCGAAGAACTCACTGTGTGACGATGGCGAGACTAGAGCTAGAACTCACTGTGTGACGACGGCGAGACTAGAGCAAGAACTCACTGTGTGACGACGGCGAGACTAGAGCAAGAACTCACTGTGTGACGACGAGACTAGAGCAAGAACTCACTGTGTGACGACGGCGAGACTAGAGCTAGAACTCACTGTGTGACGACGGCGAGACTAGAGCTAGAACTCACTGTGTGACGACGAGACTAGAGCTAGAACTCACTGTGTGACGACGAGACTAGAGCAAGAACTCACTGTGTGACGACGAGACTTGAGCAAGAACTCACTGTGACGACGAGACTAGAGCAAGAACTCACTGTGACGACGAGACTAGAGCAAGAACTCACTGTGACGACGAGACTAGAGCAAGAACTCACTGTGACGACGAGACTAGAGCAAGAACTCACTGTGTGACGACGAGACTAGAGCTAGAACTCACTGTGTGACGACGAGACTAGAGCAAGAACTCACTGTGACGACGAGACTAGAGCAAGAACTCACTGTGACGACGAGACTAGAGCAAGAACTCACTGTGTGACGACGAGACTAGAGCAAGAACTCACTGTGACGACGAGACTAGAGCAAGAACTCACTGTGACGACGAGACTAGAGCAAGAACTCACTGTGTGACGACGAGACTAGAGCAAGAACTCACTGTGACGACGAGACTAGAGCAAGAACTCACTGTGTGACGACGAGACTAGAGCAAGAACTCACTGTGTGACGACGAGACTAGAGCAAGAACTCACTGTGACGACGAGACTAAAGCAAGAACTCACTGTGTGACGACGAGACTAGAGCAAGAACTCACTGTGACGACGAGACTAGAGCAAGAACTCACTGTGTGACGACGAGACTAGAGCAAGAACTCACTGTGTGACGACGAGACTAGAGCAAGAACTCACTGTGTGGACGACGAGACTAGAGCAAGAACTCACTGTGACGACGAGACTAGAGCAAGAACTCACTGTGACGACGAGACTAGAGCAAGAACTCACTGTGTGACGACGAGACTAGAGCAAGAACTCACTGTGTGACGACGAGACTTGAGCAAGAACTCACTGTGACGACGAGACTAGAGCAAGAACTCACTGTGACGACGAGACTAGAGCAAGAACTCACTGTGTGACGACGAGACTAGAGCAAGAACTCACTGTGTGACGACGAGACTAGAGCAAGAACTCACTGTGACGACGAGACTAGAGCAAGAACTCACTGTGACGACGAGACTAGAGCAAGAACTCACTGTGTGACGACGAGACTAGAGCAAGAACTCACTGTGACGACGAGACTAGAGCAAGAACTCACTGTGTGACGACGAGACTAGAGCAAGAACTCACTGTGACGACGAGACTAGAGCAAGAACTCACTGTGACGACGAGACTAGAGCAAGAACTCACTGTGACGACGAGACTAGAGCAAGAACTCACTGTGTGACGACGAGACTAGAGCAAGAACTCACTGTGACGACGAGACTAGAGCAAGAACTCACTGTGACGACGAGACTAGAGCAAGAACTCACTGTGTGACGACGAGACTAGAGCAAGAACTCACTGTGTGACGACGAGACTAGAGCAAGAACTCACTGTGTGACGACGAGACTAGAGCAAGAACTCACTGTGTGAAGACGAGACTAGAGCAAGAACTCACTGTGACGACGAGACTAGAGCAAGAACTCACTGTGTGACGACGAGACTAGAGCAAGAACTCACTGTGACGACGAGACTAGAGCAAGAACTCACTGTGACGACGAGACTAGAGCAAGAACTCACTGTGTGACGACGAGACTAGAGCAAGAACTCACTGTGTGACGACGAGACTTGAGCAAGAACTCACTGTGACGACGAGACTAGAGCAAGAACTCACTGTGACGACGAGACTAGAGCAAGAACTCACTGTGTGACGACGAGACTAGAGCAAGAACTCACTGTGTGACGACGAGACTAGAGCAAGAACTCACTGTGACGACGAGACTAGAGCAAGAACTCACTGTGACGACGAGACTAGAGCAAGAACTCACTGTGTGACGACGAGACTAGAGCAAGAACTCACTGTGACGACGAGACTAGAGCAAGAACTCACTGTGACGACGAGACTAGAGCAAGAACTCGCTGTGTGACAAACAACAGCAACAACCACACCAACAATGACAACAAAAACCACAATGACGACGACAACAACAAACACACCGACGACAATGCTGACGACAACAATGAAGACGCCAACCATAACGATGACAACAACCACAACAATGACTACAACAACAACCACAATGACGACAACAACCACGCCAACACTAACACAACCATAGCAACCACAGCACCAATAACCACAACAACTTCAACAACCACAACAATGCCAACAACAACCACACCTACCGTAACAACAACCACACCAACTGTAACAACCACACCAACAACAAACACATCAACAACAACACCCACAACAACACCAAGACCAACAAAAACAAAGACAATGACAACGACAATGATGACAACAAAAACAACGACAATGACAATGACGACAGCGACTACAGACATCTGTGTATGAACCATAGACTGTATATATAAATGGACATGGCTAACCTGCTAACTGCCGCGTTCCAAACAGAGACTGCATTTTCAGCTCCAGTTCACTTTCTGTGTAAAAACTGTGTCCTCTCTCTGTCTCTGCTGCTGTCAGACTTATCATTTTGGTCTTAAATGTTCGTATTAACCCTCTACATGATCCTAGGGTTTTTATTTCACTATTGTGTCTGTAAATCAAGATATGAACATTAATAACAGACAAATCAGCTCACTTGTTGGAGTTCAGATAAGTCAGTTCTTTATGGTCAGATTGTGTTAAAATAAAGCTCAGATTAAAGTCTAACAGAGCCTCAGACAGAGTAGTGCCTACAGTTAGCTTCACACCCGAAGAGAATGTTGATGACATCAACTGCAAAGGTTCAGTTGCCTCATTTTTGTTTTTGGGGCTGTTGTGTCCTGAGCACACAGACTCAGAATCATGTTCTTTAAGGAGAGAAAGGTTCAGTTCATCTGTGTTGTCTCCATGGAGACGAGCAGGTCAGATGTCCACCACAAAAGTGACACAGTGTGGCTTTAATCTCGCACCTGAGATCTGGTTTTGTTCCAGGACCTGGACCTAGACCTGGCCTCTGTCTTTGTGTCTGATGCCCAGTTCAACAGAAACATCTTCTTTGACTCCTCCCCTCAGGCCGTCAGGTACTGTGTCAGATGCTCTCCCACCCTCCTGTATCTGTGTGTCAGATGCCCTCCCTGATGCTGTGAAGCTTGTCACTGATGAAATGATCTATTTTCAGGTTGTACATGCTGTATAACCACTGGGGCCTGCAGGTGACTCTGTACATCTTCATTCTGGTGGATCTGTCACTTGCTCTGTTTGAGGAACCAGCTGTGCTCCCTCTGCCACTCTGGGTGAGTCTCTGCACACGAGACGGCATCTCACAGAGATAGGGCATCTAACACACAGGCAGGGCATCTGAGACACAGGGAGGGCATTGACTTGTTTGTGTCATAGGCCACCATGTCTGTGGAGCTGCTGTGTGTGGTGGTTTTCATGGCTCGCCTCGTGCACTACGCCAAAGTCATACCTCGAGACAAGTTCTGGAGGGATCCTAAAAACCTCTGCATCATCTCTATCCTGGCGGTAGGGGGCGCTCACATCTGACACACAAGGAGGGAGGGCATCTCACACACAGGGAGGGAGGGAGGGCGTCTCACACACAGAGAGGGAGGGCATCTCACACACAGGGAGGGAGGGAGGGCGTCTCACACACAGGGAGGGAGGGCGTCTCACACACAGGGAGGGAGGGAGGGCGTCTCACACACAGGGAGGGAGGGAGGGCGTCTCACACACAGGGAGGGAGGGCATCTCACACACAGGGAGGGAGGGAGGGCGTCTCACACACAGAGAGGGAGGGAGGGCGTCTCACACACAGAGAGGGAGGGAGGGCGTCTCACACACAGGGAGGGAGGGAGGGCATCTCACACACAGAGAGGGAGGGAGGGCGTCTCACACACAGGGAGGGAGGGAGGGCGTCTCACACACAGGGAGGGAGGGAGGGCGTCTCACACACAGGGAGGGAGGGAGGGCGTCTCACACACAGAGAGGGAGGGAGGGCGTCTCACACACAGGGAGGGAGGGCGTCTCACACACAGGGAGGGAGGGCGTCTCACACACAGAGAGGGAGGGAGGGCGTCTCACACACAGGGAGGGAGGGAGGGCGTCTCACACACAGGGAGGGAGGGAGGGCGTCTCACACACAGAGAGGGAGGGAGGGCGTCTCACACACAGGGAGGGAGGGCGTCTCACACACAGGGAGGGAGGGCATCTCACACACAGGGAGGGAGGGCATCTCACACACAGGGAGGGAGGGAGGGCGTCTCACACACAGGGAGGGAGGGAGGGCGTCTCACACACAGGGAGGGAGGGAGGGCGTCTCACACACAGGGAGGGAGGGCGTCTCACACACAGGGAGGGAGGGCATCTCACACACAGGGAGGGAGGGCATCTCACACACAGGGAGGGAGGGAGGGCGTCTCACACACAGAGAGGGAGGGAGGGCGTCTCACACACAGAGAGGGAGGGAGGGCGTCTCACACACAGGGAGGGAGGGAGGGCGTCTCACACACAGAGAGGGAGGGAGGGTGTCTCACACACAGGGAGGGAGGGAGGGCGTCTCACACACAGGGAGGGAAGGCGTCTCACACACAGGGATGGAGGGAGGGAGGGCGTCTCACACACAGAGAGGGAGGGAGGGCGTCTCACACACAGAGAGGGAGGGAGGGCGTCTCACACACAGAGAGGGAGGGAGGGCGTCTCACACACAGGGAGGGAGGGAGGGCGTCTCACACACAGGGAGGGAGGGAGGGCGTCTCACACACAGGGAGGGAGGGAGGGCGTCTCACACACAGAGAGGGAGGGAGGGCGTCTCACACACAGGGAGGGAGGGAGGGCGTCTCACACACAGGGAGGGAGGGAGGGCGTCTCACACACAGGGAGGGAGGGAGGGCGTCTCACACACAGGGAGAGTTCATTCAGCTGTATCTTCATGTGTTAAGTATGTGGGTCTCAGCGGTCTCTTGCTACTCTGCTTCAAATTAGCCGCTATATATGCTAGCCTCGATGATCTTCATTTGGAGCCCAAAGCTGTGGGTGATGTCACACTCACTCAGTCACTTCTTTATACAGATTATTGCCGTGTCTTAATTTGTCAGTTGCACTCTTCGTCGGCTGCATTTGAAGGACGCTTACCTCACTTCTGGTGCAACAAGGCCTGTCCCATTTCATCCACCTGCCAACAAATGTGCCCTGCATTTCCATGGAGATCGGCCGTGAATGAAGGGTACATCCAAGCAGACTTCGCGACTTCGTGCACTTCTATATCCCATGATGCACTGCGCGTGACTTCTTCCACGGGAAAAAATTGGAGTTGGCCGCTACTGATTTGTCATCCTGTTCAGACTACACTTCTAGTTTTATTTTTAGAACATATATATATATATATATATATATATATATATATACTATTTCGGAGTACATTTTAGACGCTTAACTCATTTGTCAGCAGCCGTCACGGTTGCTAAGTGACGTAACGTAAGCACATAGCAGTTGACGTATGCTCTGTGGCATAGGCCTGTCCCATTTCGGTACTTTGAAGTGTGCAACCGTCGAATTGAGACACGGCATGTAGGTCTAAAACTGGTCATTGGGTTAGTACCAGCTGGTACCCTCTGAATTATTCATAATTTAATGCTAATGCTAATGGATAAAGGAAAAATACAGGATGAATGTGAATTTTTATGTGTGTTTATTTGTCTAGTGTTTCATGAGCCCTCTTCAAAGAGAAGAGCATTACAAACTAAACCACAAACGCAGTTGCTTTACATCACTTTAGTAAGAAGCATGAGGAGAGTAACGACGGTGTGGAAGAGTTTTATACAGAGCAAAATGCTTAAGAGGAAAAACACTTCTGTAGAAGTCAAAGTCACACTGTGTAGTTCTGTCTGGCTCTGTCCAGTTTCAATCATGTTTTTTTGCTGAAGTTGAGAAATGACCTGAGTCCAGCTCCGTCAGCTCAAATCACTTCCTCCTCCCCGCAACCCACCCCCCCCCCAACTCTTCTGATTTCCTCTGACCCCCCCTCTCTCCATTCTCCGTTCAGTCCACATGTGTCAGTGGGCAGTGTCAGCTGGCCCTGGGCTTTTCACTCAGAGTTGCTCCACGTTTGGATGTTGTTTTTTAGGAAGAACTGGTTCTAAACTAGAGCCATGGTTCATTAAACCAGGTCTAAACCGGGTCAAAACCAGGACTAAACCAGGACTGAACTAGGTCTGAACCGGGTCTAAACCAGGTCCAAGCCAGGTCTAAGCCAGGTCTAAACTAGGAGTAAACCAGGTCTAAGCCAGGTCTAAACTAGGAGTAAACCAGGTCTAAGCCAGGTCTAAACTAGGACTAAACCAGGTCTAAACCGGGTCTAAACTGGGTCCAAACCAGGTCTAAACAAGCTCTTCTCTTTCAGCTGACCCTGTTGGACATGCTGATCTATGGGTCTCTCCGAGCATTGGATTGTTCTGGAGTTCGCTGGTCCAGAGTCTTCAGACCTCTGCTGCTCGTCAACATCACAGAGGGGAGACGGGTAAATAACCCACGGTCCTTAAACGCAATGTTGCAGTAGCACTCCCATCACCAAGGTCCATGAACATGTCATCAAACAGCCATAACATGCACTGCTAAAACCAAGCCTAAACTAGTCCTCAGAGCTCTGCTGCTCGTCAACATCACAGAGGGAGACGGGTAAAAACACAGGGTCCTTAAATGCAACACGCCAAAGGGAGACAGGTAATACTCACGTGCACCACAATCAAGGCTCACCATCCTCTGTAAGAGTTTGATTTTACACAAAAAGGTGAGAGTGACTCACTGAAAAACTGTTGGCTAATGCTAATGCTAGTTAGCTAGCAACCTGTTGGAGTCCAGATAAGTCAGTTCTTTATGGTCAGATGGATAAAAAAAAAAAAATTTGATTAAAGTCTAACTTGACTAACAAAACAGACAGAGCAGAGCCTCTAGTTAGCATCACACCCGCAGAGCATTACGGAGGTGTTACTGTATAAATGGTCCATATATATTTAAACCAATGATTTTTAGTCATTCACTGTGGTGTTTCACTGCTTCTCTCATTTTTGTCTTTGCAATATGTATTTGCATCATGTTCAAACTGGACAGGAGAATCTGACCGAACCACAAATTCAGGAGGAGGAGTTTGGTTTTTGTCCCGGTCACAAAACACTGTAGCAGCTCTACACTCTCCATCAGGTCCTCGAGGCTCATGGGAGTTTGCCACAGTCCATATGTGCTGTGTGAATGTACTGGACCGTGTCCCTCGTGGTGTTCTGTGGGGGGCGCTGTGGGAGTATGGGGCTCTTTGCTAAGGGCTGTCCGGTTCCTGTATGACCGGAGCAGGAGCTGTGTTCTCTGCAGTGAGTCAGACCTGTTCAGAGCATGTTGGACTAGGGCTGCCCTTTGTCACCGGTTCTGTTCATTGTTTTTATGGACAGAATTTCTAGGCAGAGTCAGGGGCCGGAAGGAGTCCGGTTCAGGAGCTGGAGGGGGTCTGGTTTGGAAACCACAGAATCTCATCTCTCCTGTTTGGAGATGATGTTGTCCTGATGGCTTTATCAAGCCAGGACCTGCAGCAGCAGCTGGGGCGGTCTGCAGCCAAGTGTGAAATGGCTGGGATGAGAATCAGCTCTTCCAAATCCAACCCCATGGGTCTCGGCCAGAAAAAGTTGATTTGCCTCTTCGGGTGGGTGGTGAGTCTCTGCCTCAAGTGGAGGAGTTAAAGTATCTTGGGGTCTTGTTAATGAGTGAGGGAAGGATGGAGCGTGAGATTGACAGTTGGATCAGCGTCTGCAGTGATGCAGTCGCTGTATTGGACTCCCGTGTGACCGAGCTCCACAGGAGGAGCTCGGAGTGTCGAGAGGAGCAGTTGAGGTGGCTCAGGCATCTGTTTAGGGTGCCTCCTGGACACCTTTCTAGGGGAGGTGTTCTGGGCATGTCCCACCGGGAGGAGGCCCCGGGGAAGACCCAGGTCACACTGGAGTGACTATGTCTCTGGGCTGGCCTGAGAATGCCTTGGTGACGTTCAGCTGAATCTGAAAAAGTATAAGACACATAGACTAGTATATGCCCATGGACCACTATGAACCTACTGGACTAAACCAGGACTAAACCAGGACTAAACAGGACTAAACCAGGACTAAACCAGGACTAAACCAGGACTAAACCAGGACTAAACCAGGACTAAACCAGGACTAAACAGGACCACCACCACTATGGACCCTCCTGGATCCATTGAGGGATTACACAGATTTAAGAAACACAATATAACACAAAGTTCAGCATTTAATGTGAAACAGCACAGTGTCTAATGAAAGAAGGTTTTTATCATTGTGGTATCAAGATCGGTAATTTCACCTGACATTTTGATAATCTGTTAACTTTGGCACTGAAGGATCGGTCAGAGCAGCAGGACTTTGGCTCCAGGGGCCTTGGCTGCTCCCTCACTGGAGCATTGTCTCTACTCTGAGCTCCTCACCTTTTTACTTGTGTGTTTATTTTAGCTTCGTCAAGCCTTCAGGAGCATCAGGAACGCCCTTCCACAGATTCTCCTCGTCTTCCTCCTCTTCATCTTCAGCATTCTCATTTTCTCGCTCATGGCCCTCAAGCTCTTCTCCAAACGGTCTGTAATGTTTGAATCATATTATCTACTGTTCCTAGTCATTTTTTGGTTGTTTCAATGCAAACTAGTTAAAATTACAGTTGAAAACACCTAAAGTGTGAGCTGCCTCTAGTGGCCCCTGCAATTTCAAGTACTACGTGACATCACACAGGACTACCCTGATCATAGCCAGGTGTTTTTGATTTTAAACACCTGGCTGCCAGGGCGGAGTCTGAAGTATGAATACCTGGCTCTTTTCTGCTCTATGTTCTAGACTCATACAGATACACTGGAGGCTTCTGTCTGTCCTCTGTGGACCGGAGCAGTACATGCACTGACCACTGGGGGCAGTAGTGAACGCAGCTGAACAGGGGAAGCTCAGCTTTTTGAAATGTGACTACAACAAACTGCAAATCAAATCCTTCTCACCTCGTTTTTTCTTGGCTCTTTTCCAACAGATGCGATCTAGAACCTGCCGCCAGCGCCTCCATGTTTTATTTGTTGTTCTATTTTGTCCGTTTTTGGTCAATACTCAAGGCTGTTAGCGCTCTCTGGTGGTTGTTTAACAGAACCCCGCCTTGACATAGAAAAGTTAAATAATAATATAAATGCCGTGACCGCTACAATGCTCGGAACAGATCTGTTTATGTACAAAAGTGGAGCATAAACAAGCCATTAGACCAATCACAGTGCTCCTTATACCTCTAGACCCTGCCCCTTCTTCTCCCCCCTCATTCTCCTCTTTAGTCCTCCAGACCCCACTCCTCCTCCTCCACTCTCTCCCCTTTAGTCCTCCAGACCCCACTCCTCCTCTCTCCTCACTCTTCTCTTTAGTCCTCCAGACCCCACTCCTCCTCTCTCCTCACTCTCCTCTTTAGTCCTCTAGACCCCACTCCTCCTCTCTCCTCACTCTCCTCTTTAGTCCTCCAGACCCCGCTCCTCCTCTCTCCTCACTCTTCTCTTTAGTCCTCCAGACCCCACTCCTCCTCCTCCACTCTCTCCCCTTTAGTCCTCCAGACCCCGCTCCTCCTCTCTCCTCACTCTCCTCTTTAGTCCTCCAGACCCGGCTCCTCCTCTCTCCTCACTCTCCTCTTTAGTCCTCCAGACCCCACTCCTCCTCCTCCACTCTCTCCCCTTTAGTCCTCCAGACCCCACTCCTCCTCCTCCACTCTCTCCCCTTTAGTACTCCAGACCCCACTCCTCCTCCTCCACTCTCTCCCCTTTAGTCCTCCAGACCCCGCTCCTCCTCTCTCCTCACTCTCCTCTTTAGTCCTCTAGACCCCGCTCCTCCTCTCTCCTCACTCTCCTCTTTAGTCCTCCAGACCCCACTCCTCCTCCTCCACTCTCTCCCCTTTAGTCCTCCAGACCCCGCTCCTCCTCTCTCCTCACTCTCCTCTTTAGTCCTCCAGACCCCGCTCCTCCTCTCTCCTCACTCTCCTCTTTAGTCCTCTAGACCCCGCTCCTCCTCTCTCCTCACTCTCCTCTTTAGTCCTCCAGACCCCGCTCCTCCTCCTCCACTCTCTCCCCTTTAGTCCTCCAGACCCCACTCCTCCTCCTCCACTCTCTCCCCTTTAGTCCTCCAGACCCCGCTCCTCCTCCTCCACTCTCTCCCCTTTAGTCCTCCAGACCCCACTCCTCCTCCTCCACTCTCTCCCCTTTAGTCCTCCAGACCCCGCTCCTCCTCTCTCCTCACTCTCCTCTTTAGTCCTCCAGACCCCGCTCCTCCTCTCTCCTCACTCTCCTCTTTAGTCCTCCAGACCCCACTCCTCCTCCTCCACTCTCTCCCCTTTAGTCCTCCAGACCCCACTCCTCCTCTCTCCTCACTCTCCTCTTTAGTCCTCCAGACCCCACTCCTCCTCTCTCCTCACTCTCCTCTTTAGTCCTCCAGACCCCGCTCCTCCTCTCTCCTCACTCTTCTCTTTAGTCCTCCAGACCCCGCTCCTCCTCTCTCCTCACTCTCCTCTTTAGTCCTCCAGACCCGGCTCCTCCTCTCTCCTCACTCTCCTCTTTAGTCCTCCAGACCCCACTCCTCCTCCTCCACTCTCTCCCCTTTAGTCCTCCAGACCCCACTCCTCCTCCTCCACTCTCTCCCCTTTAGTACTCCAGACCCCACTCCTCCTCCTCCACTCTCTCCCCTTTAGTCCTCCAGACCCCGCTCCTCCTCTCTCCTCACTCTCCTCTTTAGTCCTCTAGACCCCGCTCCTCCTCTCTCCTCACTCTCCTCTTTAGTCCTCCAGACCCCACTCCTCCTCCTCCACTCTCTCCCCTTTAGTCCTCCAGACCCCGCTCCTCCTCTCTCCTCACTCTCCTCTTTAGTCCTCCAGACCCCGCTCCTCCTCTCTCCTCACTCTCCTCTTTAGTCCTCTAGACCCCGCTCCTCCTCTCTCCTCACTCTCCTCTTTAGTCCTCCAGACCCCGCTCCTCCTCCTCCACTCTCTCCCCTTTAGTCCTCCAGACCCCACTCCTCCTCCTCCACTCTCTCCCCTTTAGTCCTCCAGACCCCACTCCTCCTCCTCCACTCTCTCCCCTTTAGTCCTCCAGACCCCGCTCCTCCTCTCTCCTCACTCTCCTCTTTAGTCCTCCAGACCCCGCTCCTCCTCTCTCCTCACTCTCCTCTTTAGTCCTCCAGACCCCACTCCTCCTCCTCCACTCTCTCCCCTTTAGTCCTCCAGACCCCACTCCTCCTCCTCCACTCTCTCCCCTTTAGTACTCCAGACCCCACTCCTCCTCCTCCACTCTCTCCCCTTTAGTCCTCCAGACCCCGCTCCTCCTCTCTCCTCACTCTCCTCTTTAGTCCTCCAGACCCCGCTCCTCCTCTCTCCTCACTCTCCTCTTTAGTCCTCCAGACCCCGCTCCTCCTCTCTCCTCACTCTCCTCTTTAGTCCTCCAGACCCCGCTCCTCCTCCTCCACTCTCTCCCCTTTAGTCCTCCAGACCCCACTCCTCCTCCTCCACTCTCTCCCCTTTAGTCCTCCAGACCCCGCTCCTCCTCTCTCCTCACTCTCCTCTTTAGTCCTCTAGACCCCGCTCCTCCTCTCTCCTCACTCTCCTCTTTAGTCCTCCAGACCCCACTCCTCCTCCTCCACTCTCTCCCCTTTAGTCCTCCAGACCCCGCTCCTCCTCTCTCCTCACTCTCCTCTTTAGTCCTCCAGACCCCGCTCCTCCTCTCTCCTCACTCTCCTCTTTAGTCCTCTAGACCCCGCTCCTCCTCTCTCCTCACTCTCCTCTTTAGTCCTCCAGACCCCGCTCCTCCTCCTCCACTCTCTCCCCTTTAGTCCTCCAGACCCCACTCCTCCTCCTCCACTCTCTCCCCTTTAGTCCTCCAGACCCCACTCCTCCTCCTCCACTCTCTCCCCTTTAGTCCTCCAGACCCCGCTCCTCCTCTCTCCTCACTCTCCTCTTTAGTCCTCCAGACCCCGGCTCCTCCTCTCTCCTCACTCTCCTCTTTAGTCCTCCAGACCCCACTCCTCCTCCTCCACTCTCTCCCCTTTAGTCCTCCAGACCCCACTCCTCCTCCTCCACTCTCTCCCCTTTAGTCCTCCAGACCCCACTCCTCCTCCTCCACTCTCTCCCCTTTAGTCCTCCAGACCCCACTCCTCCTCCTCCACTCTCTCCCCTTTAGTCCTCCAGACCCCGCTCCTCCTCTCTCCTCACTCTCCTCTTTAGTCCTCCAGACCCCGCTCCTCCCTCCTCACTCTCCCCTTTAGTCCTCCAGACCCCACTCCTCCTCCTCCACTCTCTCCCCTTTAGTCCTCCAGACCCCACTCCTCCTCCTCCACTCTCTCCCCTTTAGTACTCCAGACCCCACTCCTCCTCCTCCACTCCTCTCCCCTTTAGTCCTCCAGACCCCACTCCTCCTCCTCCACTCTCTCCCCTTTAGTCCTCCAGACCCCGCTCCTCCTCTCTCCTCACTCTCCTCTTTAGTCCTCTAGACCCCGCTCCTCCTCTCTCCTCACTCTCCTCTTTAGTCCTCCAGACCCCGCTCCTCCTCCTCCACTCTCTCCCCTTTAGTCCTCCAGGACCCCGCTCCTCCTCTCTCCTCACTCTCCTCTTTAGTCCTCCAGACCCCGCTCCTCCTCTCTCCTCACTCTCCTCTTTAGTCCTCTAGACCCCGCTCCTCCTCTCTCCTCACTCTCCTCTTTAGTCCTCCAGACCCCGCTCCTCCTCCTCCACTCTCTCCCCTTTAGTCCTCCAGACCCCACTCCTCCTCCTCCACTCTCTCCCCTTTAGTCCTCCAGACCCCACTCCTCCTCCTCCACTCTCTCCCCTTTAGTCCTCCAGACCCCGCTCCTCCTCTCTCCTCACTCTCCTCTTTAGTCCTCCAGACCCGGCTCCTCCTCTCTCCTCACTCTCCTCTTTAGTCCTCCAGACCCCACTCCTCCTCCTCCACTCTTCTCTTTAGTCCTCCAGACCCCACTCCTCCTCCTCCACTCTCTCCCCTTTAGTCCTCCAGACCCCACTCCTCCTCCTCCACTCTCTCCCCTTTAGTCCTCCAGACCCCACTCCTCCTCCTCCACTCTCTCCCCTTTAGTCCTCCAGACCCCGCTCCTCCTCTCTCCTCACTCTCCTCTTTAGTCCTCCAGACCCCGCTCCTCCTCTCTCCTCACTCTCCTCTTTAGTCCTCCAGACCCCACTCCTCCTCCTCCACTCTCTCCCCTTTAGTCCTCCAGACCCCACTCCTCCTCCTCCACTCTCTCCCCTTTAGTACTCCAGACCCCACTCCTCCTCCTCCACTCTCTCCCCTTTAGTCCTCCAGACCCCGCTCCTCCTCTCTCCTCACTCTCCTCTTTAGTCCTCTAGACCCCGCTCCTCCTCTCTCCTCACTCTCCTCTTTAGTCCTCCAGACCCCACTCCTCCTCCTCCACTCTCTCCCCTTTAGTCCTCCAGACCCCGCTCCTCCTCTCTCCTCACTCTCCTCTTTAGTCCTCCAGACCCCGCTCCTCCTCTCTCCTCACTCTCCTCTTTAGTCCTCTAGACCCCGCTCCTCCTCTCTCCTCACTCTCCTCTTTAGTCCTCCAGACCCCGCTCCTCCTCCTCCACTCTCTCCCCTTTAGTCCTCCAGACCCCACTCCTCCTCCTCCACTCTCTCCCCTTTAGTCCTCCAGACCCCACTCCTCCTCCTCCACACTCTCCCCTTTAGTCCTCCAGACCCCGCTCCTCCTCTCTCCTCACTCTCCTCTTTAGTCCTCCAGACCCCGCTCCTCCTCTCTCCTCACTCTCCTCTTTAGTCCTCCAGACCCCACTCCTCCTCCTCCACTCTCTCCCCTTTAGTCCTCCAGACCCCACTCCTCCTCCTCCACTCTCTCCCCTTTAGTCCTCCAGACCCCGCTCCTCCTCTCTCCTCACTCTCCTCTTTAGTCCTCCAGACCCCGCTCCTCCTCTCTCCTCACTCTCCTCTTTAGTCCTCCAGACCCCACTCCTCCTCCTCCACTCTCTCCCCTTTAGTCCTCCAGACCCCACTCCTCCTCCTCCACTCTCTCCCCTTTAGTCCTCCAGACCCCACTCCTCCTCCTCCACTCTCTCCTCTTTAGTCCTCCAGACCCCGCTCCTCCTCTCTCCTCACTCTCCTCTTTAGTCCTCCAGACCCCACTCCTCCTCCTCCACTCTCTCCCCTTTAGTCCTCCAGACCCCGCTCCTCCTCCTCCACTCTCTCCCCTTTAGTCCTCCAGACCCCACTCCTCCTCCACTCTCTCCCCTTTAGTCCTCCAGACCCCACTCCTCCTCCACTCTCTCCTCTTTAGTCCGCTTGTGGGCGGAGTTGTTGTTTATTTATTCTAAACATGTATTTGCTTGTTTCCGTCAGAGGTCTGCGGACAACAGATGGAGCTCCGTATTTCACAAACTTTCTCCAGATCGTTTTCGACCTTTACGTCCTCGTCACCACGGCCAACAGCCCTGACGTCATGTGAGATACTACTACTACTGCTACTACTACTGCTACTACTACTACTACGACCACTACTACTACCAAACCACAAGCATCATGTGAGATACTACTACTACTGCTACTACTACTGCTACTACTACTACTACGACCACTACTACTACCAAACCACAAGCATCATGTGAGATACTAGTACTATTGGTACCTGTAGGTGTACAGAGTATTAGTATTTGCAAGTGTACATAGTATTAGTACTTGCAGGTGTACAACAGGTGTGCAGAGTATTAGTACACACGTAGACAAAATTGTTGGTACCCGTCGGTTAATGAAAGAAAAACTCACAATGGTCACAGAAATAACTTGAATCTGACAAAAGTAATAATTGATAAAAATTCTATGAAATTTACCCAATGAAAGTCTTCAACAGAATTATTTAAAAAAATAAACTCATGAAACAGACCCTCTATATATAGAGCTACAGGTCGCCACTGTGCTGTTTGACATGGTGTGTACCACACTCAACATGGACCAGAGGAAGCAAAGGAAAGAGTTGTCTCAGGAGATTAGAAAGAAAATTGTAGACAAGCATGTTAAAGGTAAAGGCTATAAGACCATCTCCAAGCAGCTTCATGTTCATGTGACTACAGTTGCACATATTATTCAGAATTTTAAGATCCATGGGTCAGTAGTCAACCTCCCTGGACGTGACCACAGGAGGAACATTGATGACAAATCAAAGAGACGGATAATATGACAGGTAACAAAACAGCCCAGAAAAACCTCTAAAGAGATTAAAGGTGAACTTCAAGCTCAAGGAACATCAGTGTCAGATCACACCATCTGTCGTTGTTTGAGCCAAAGTCGACTTAATGGAGACGACCAAGGAGGACTCCATTGAAAACAAATCATAAAAAAGCCAGATTGGAATTTGCCAAACTACATGTTGACAAGCCACAAAGCTTCTGGGAGAATGTCCTATGGACAGATGAGACAAAAATGGAACTTTTTGCCAAGACACATCAGCTCTATGTTCACAGATGGAAAAATGAAGCATATCAAGAAAAGAACACTGTCCCTACTGTGAAACATGGAGGAGGCTCTGTTATGTTCTGGAGCTGCTTTGCTGCATCTGGCACAGGGTGTCTTGACTCTGTGCAGGGTACAATGAAATCTAAAGACTATCAAGGGATTCTAGAGAGAAATGTGCTGACCAGTGTCAGAAAGCTTTGTCTCAGTCGCAGGTCATGGGTCTTGCAACAGGACAATGACCCAAAACACACAGATAAAAACACCCAAGAATGGACAAGAGGAAAACACTGGACTATTCTAAAGTGGCCTCTATGAGCCCTGAGCTAAATCCTATTGAGCATCTTTGGAAGGAGCTGAAACACGCCGTCTGGAAAAGGCACCCTTCAAACCTGAGACAACTGGAGCAGTTTGTTCATGAGGAGTGGGACAAAATACCTGCTGAGAGGTGCAGAAGTCTCATTGACAGTTACAGGAATCGTTTGATTGCAGTGATTGCAGGTTAAGGGTACCATCATTTTTGTTCAGGCTTGTTTCATGAGTTTATTTTTTTAAATAATTCTGTTGAAGCATGGTTGAAAAGCAATGTCTGACTTTCATTGGTTAAATTTCATAGAATTTTTGTTTATTAATACTTTTGACAGATTCAAGTTGTCAAGTGTGACCATTGGGAGTTTTTCTTTCATTAACCGATGGGCACCAACAAGTTTGTCAACGTGTGTACTTACAGGGGTACAGAGGATTAGTACTTGCAGGTGTACACAGTATTAGTACTCGCAGGTGTGCACAGTATTAGCACTTGCAGGTGTGCACAGTATTAGTACTCGCAGGTGTACACAGTATTAGTACTTGCAGGTGTGCACAGTATTAGCACTTGCAGGTGTACACAGTATTAGCACTTGCAGGTGTGCACAGTATTAGTACTCGCAGGTGTACACAGTATTAGCACTTGCAGGTGTGCACAGTATTAGTACTCGCAGGTGTACACAGTATTAGTACTCGCAGGTGTACACAGTATTAGTACTCGCAGGTGTGCACAGTATTAGCACTCGCAGGTGTACACAGTATTAGCACTTGCAGGTGTGCACAGTATTAGTACTCGCAGGTGTACACAGTATTGGTACTCGCAGGTGTACACAGTATTACTACTCGCAGGTGTACACAGTATTAGTACTCGCAGCTGTGCACAGTATTAGTACTCGCAGGTGTACACAGTATTGGTACTCGCAGGTGTACACAGTATTAGTACTCGCAGGTGTACACAGTATTAGTACTTGCAGGTGTGCACAGTATTAGCACTCGCAGGTGTACACAGTATTAGTACTTGCAGGTGTGCACAGTATTAGTACTCGCAGGTGTACACAGTATTAGCACTTGCAGGTGTGCACAGTATTAGTACTCGCAGGTGTACACAGTATTGGTTCTCGCAGGTGTACACAGTATTAGTACTCGCAGGTGTACACAGTATTAGCACTTGCAGGTGTGCACAGTATTAGTACTCGCAGGTGTACACAGTATTAGTACTCGCAGGTGTACACAGTATTAGCACTTGCAGGTGTGCACAGTATTAGTACTCGCAGGTGTACACAGTATTAGTACTTGCAGGAGTTCACAGTATTAGTACTCGCAGGTGTACACAGTATTAGCACTTGCAGGTGTGCACAGTATTAGTACTCGCAGGTGTACACAGTATTAGCACTCGCAGGTGTACACAGTATTAGTACTTGCAGGTGTGCACAGTATTAGTACTCGCAGGTGTACACAGTATTAGCACTTGCAGGTGTGCACAGTATTAGTACTCGCAGGTGTACACAGTATTGGTACTCGCAGGTGTACACAGTATTAGTACTCGCAGGTGTACACAGTATTAGCACTTGCAGGTGTGCACAGTATTAGTACTCGCAGGTGTACACAGTATTAGTACTCGCAGGTGTACACAGTATTAGCACTTGCAGGTGTGCACAGTATTAGTACTCGCAGGTGTACACAGTATTAGTACTTGCAGGTGTGCACAGTATTAGCACTCGCAGGTGTACACAGTATTAGCACTTGCAGGTGTGCACAGTATTAGTACTCGCAGGTGTACACAGTATTGGTACTCGCAGGTGTACACAGTATTAGTACTCGCAGGTGTACACAGTATTAGTACTTGCAGGTGTGCACAGTATTAGCACTCGCAGGTGTACACAGTATTAGTACTTGCAGGTGTACACAGTATTAGTACTTGCAGGAGTACACAGTATTAGTACTTGCAGGTGTACACAGTATTAGTACTTGCAGGTGTACACAGTATTAGTACTTGCAGGTGTACACAGTATTAGTACTTGCAGGAGTACACAGTATTAGTACTCGCAGGTGTACACAGTATTAGCACTTGCAGGTGTGCACAGTATTAGTACTTGCAGGTGTACACAGTATTAGCACTTGCAGGTGTACACAGTATTAGTACTTGCAGGAGTACACAGTATTAGTACTCGCAGGTGTACACAGTATTAGCACTTGCAGGTGTGCACAGTATTAGTACTCGCAGGTGTACACAGTATTAGTACTTGCAGGTGTACACAGTATTAGTACTTGCAGGTGTACACAGTATTAGTACTTGCAGGTGTACACAGTATTAGTACTTGCAGGTGTACACAGTATTAGTACTTGCAGGAGTACACAGTATTAGTACTTGCAGGTGTACACAGTATTAGTACTCGCAGGTGTGCACAGTATTAGTACTTGCAGGTGTACAGAGTATTGGTACTTGCAGGTGTACACAGTATTAGTACTTGCAGGAGTACACAGTATTAGTACTTGCAGGAGTACACAGTATTAGTACTTGCAGGTGTGCACAGTATTAGTACTTGCAGGAGTACACAGTATTAGTACTTGCAGGTGTGCACAGTATTAGTACTTGCAGGAGTACACAGTATTAGTACTTGCAGGAGTACACAGTATTAGTACTTGCAGGTGTGCACAGTATTAGTACTTGCAGGAGTACACAGTATTAGTACTTGCAGGAGTACACAGTATTAGTACTTGCAGGTGTACACAGTATTAGTACTTGCAGGAGTACACAGTATTAGTACTTGCAGGAGTACACAGTATTAGTACTTGCAGGTGTACACAGTATTAGTACTTGCAGGAGTACACAGTATTAGTACTTGCAGGAGTACACAGTATTAGTACTTGCAGGTGTGCACAGTATTAGTACTTGCAGGTGAGATTCTTGGAGGTTGAATGAAGTGAATGAAATGTCAATGAATAAGCTGTTTTCTAAGTCCGATACTGCATCTGTGTGAGTGTGTGTATGTGTGTGTGCGTTCTTCTCATGTGTGTTTCTACAGGATGCCAGCGTATAACTCCAGCTCCATCTTCTCCATCTTCTTCATCATCTTCATCCTGGTCAATGTTTACATCTTTATGTCTGTGTTCCTCGCTGTGGTCTACAACAACTACAAAAAGCACCTCAAGGTAGTACTACTGCTATCGCTATTGCTACTACTACTGCTACTACTACCTACTGTTACTGCTACTACTACCCCGTACCCCTAGGGGTCTCTGTACTAATGTGGTACTTGAGCTCTAGCACAAATGTTTTCAGAGATGGAAGATAATGAATTAAAAGTAGTAAAGTACTGCCCTTAAGTACAATTTATGTATCTGTACTTTACTTAAGTACATTTTACAGTGTGTACTTTTTACTTTTACTTGAGTACATGAGAGAGCAGTATCTGTTCTTTCTACTCCACTATATTTTTGAACTGTACTGAAAAGTAAAATGTCAAACCTGCTGAAAAGGCTGAGGGTTTATTTTTAACACGTTTATTGTACTTTAATTACTTTAATACTTTTGAGTAGATTTTTTTCATGTAATACTTTTACTTATTAGTATTTTTTGCCCTTCCCCCTTGTGTTCAGGAGGAGGTACGGCAGCTGGTGAGAGCCAAAAGGCACAAAATGGCGCGTGCCTTTGCCGTGCTGCAGCAGAAGAGCGGCGAGGGGGCGGAGCCGGTGGTCACACATGACCGGTGGAGCCGATTGGTCCGTCGAGTTCGCCCCGATATAAGCCACGCCCATAAAGAGCTGCTATGGAGCGTTTGTGACCCCGAGGAGAAGGGTGTTATAGGTAAAACAGTTTTAGTCCTGGTTTAGTCCTGGATTAGACCTGAAAAAGTCCTTGTTTAGTTGTGGTTTAGTCCTGGTTTAGATCTGGTTTAGTCCTGGATTAGACCTGGTTTAGATCTGATTTAGACCTAGTTTAATCCTGGTTTAGTGATGGATAAATCCTTGTTTAGTCCTGGATTAGTCCTTGTTTAGTCTTGGTTTAAACCTGGTTTAGATCTGGTTTAGTCCTGGTTCAATCCTGGTTTAATCTTGGTTTAATCGTAGTTTAGACATGGTTTAGATCTGGTTTAGTCCTGGTTAAGTCCCAGTTTAGTCCTGGTTTCATCCTGGTTTAGTCCTGGTAGAGTCCTAGTTTAGTCATGGTTTAGTCCTAGTTTAGTCCTGGTTCAGACCTTATTCAGTCCAGGCTTAGACCCAGTTTTCTTCTGTAGGTAAGCTGGCGTTCGTGCAGCTTGCTGACTTGTTGAACATTGAGGTTATCACAGTGAAGCAGAGGCCACACCCCCTTCAGAACCTATGCCCCGCCCTCTACCTGTCCAAACCCAGCCGCCTCCTCTCCTCCATCGTTCAGCACAGGTAAGTCCAGACACGAGTCCAGACACGAGTCCAGACCAAGTCCAGACCGCGTCCTGACCGCGTCCTGACCGCGTCCTGACCGCGTCCTGACCGCGTCCTGACTGCGTCCTGACCGAGAGAGAACAAAAATAATATAAAATAAATCAAGTATTAGGCACAAAATATATTTATTTTCCATCAAATATTTTTAGGACAAAGAAGTGTTTATTAAATGAGTGCCGTTGTGCTTGTGTCTCTATGGTTCTCATCTCTGACCCCTGTGTGTTATAATTGAGACATTTTAAATCACAATATTCATCTAAAACTACTTACTAAAAGAAAAAAGTTTGCTGACTTCCACGTTAGAAAACTGTGGTGTCCAATGGGAGCTGACGTCGCCGTAACATCATCATAACAAAGCGCCGCATGCTGTCAGCGCCCCCTATGGATAAATGCACATCACACTAGAGCAACACATTTTTTCTAGATTCCATGAGTATCACCGATGAAGAAAATAAAACTGGAAGGATGTGAGTATGTGGGCGTGTCCGTCACAGTGGGCGTGTCCGTCACAGTGGGCGTGTCCGTCACAGTGGGCGTGTACAGGTGGAGGTTAAATGGGTGTAGATGGACAAAATGGCGTCTTGAAAAAAATAGATTCAAGATTACTGAAACATGAGTCACTCCAAATACGATGGAGTGAACAGCGCTTCCTCTGGTTCTGGAAGTAAATTTTTCATTTAAAAAATCTTAAAAGTGTGATATCGAAACCTCCAAAAATATGATTTTACAGAATCACTTTAAATTGATTTTGTCTCTCAGAGGTTTTGTGATCCTCTTCGATCTGATCATTTTGGCGAACGCCGTCTTCATCGCTTTGGACGAGGAGAATCCGCTCATCTCCAACTCAGAGTGGTTCTTCTTGGTCGTGTACCTCCTCGAGATCCTCCTCAAACTCTACGTCCATGAACCCAGAGGCTTCTTCTCCAGACACAACTTCTGGAACTGGTCTGATCCTCTCCTCCTCTGCCCCTTTCGTCTGCTCCTCTGCTCCTCCTCTCCTCTGCTCCTCTGACCCTTTCCTCTGCTCCTCTCCTCTCTTCCTCTGCTTCTTCCCTCCTCTGCTCCTCTGACCCTCTCCTCTGCTCCTCTGCTTCTCTGCTCCTCTGCGCCTCCCCTCCTCTGCTTCTCCCCTCCTCTGCTTCTCTGCTCTTCTCCTCTGCTCCTCCTCTGCTCTGCTTCTCTGCTCCTCTCCTCTGCTCTTCGCCTCCTCTGCTCCTCTCCTTTGCTCCTCTTCTCCTCTGCTCCTCTGCTCCTCTCCTTCTCTGCTCTGCTCCTCTCTTCTGCTCCTCCCCTCCTGTGCTCCTCTGCTTCTCTGCTCTTTTCCTCTGCTCCGCTCCTCCTCTGCTCCTCTGCTCCGCACCTCCTCTGCTCCTCTGCTCCGCTCCTCCTCTGCTCTGCTCCTCTCTTCTGCTCCTCCCCTCCTGTGCTCCTCTGCTCCGCTCCTCCTCTGCTCTGCTCCCCTCTTCTGCTCCTCCCCTCCTCTGCTCCTCTGACCCTGTGTTTGATTTTCAGGTTTGATACCATTATCGTCGTAGCTGCCCTCATTGCCACCATTGTGAACTCTGCTCTTAAATCATGTGAGTGTTTTGTTTTGGTGTTTTCTCATGAAACAGTTTTCACTTGTACCGTTTGTGTTTTTGGTGTTTTTCTCTTGTTCTGTTTATGTTTTTGATGTTTTTCATTTGTTCTGTTTGTGTTTTTGGTGTTTTTCCACTTGTTCTCTTTGTGTTTTTTGTGCTTTTCTCTTGTTTTGTTTGTGTTTTTGATTTGTTCTGGCTGTGTTTTTTGGTGTTTTTCACTTGTTTTGGTTGTGTTTTTGTTGTTTTTCTCTCGTTCTGTTTGTGTTTTTGGTGTTTTTCACTTGTTCTGTTTGTGTTTTTGGTGATTTTAATTTGTTCTGTTTGTGTTTTTGGTGTTTTCTTCTTGTGCTGTTTGTGTTTTTGGTGTTTTTCACTTGTTCTGGTTGTGTCTTTGGTGTTTTTCCACTTGTTCTGTTTGTGTTTTTGGTGTTTTCCACTTGTTCTGTTTGTGTTTTTGGTGTTTTTCACTTGTTTTGGTTGTGTTTTTGGTGTTTTTCTCTTGTTCTGTTTGTGTTTTTGGTGTTTTTCACTTGTTCTGTTTGTGTTTTTGGTGATTTTAATTTGTTCTGTTTGTGTTTTTGGTGTTTTCTTCTTGTGCTGTTTGTGTTTTTGGTGTTTTTCACTTGTTCTGTTTGTGTCTTTGGTGTTTTTCACTTGTTCTGTTTGTGTTTTTGGTGTTTTTCACTTGTTCTGTTTGTGTCTTTGGTGTTTTTCACTTGTTCTGTTTGTGTTTTTGGTGTTTTCCACTTGTTCTGTTTGTGTTTTTGGTGTTTTTCACTTGTTTTGGTTGTGTTTTTGGTGTTTTTCTCTTGTTCTGTTTGTGTTTTTGGTGTTTTTCACTTGTTCTGTTTGTGTTTTTGGTGATTTTAATTTGTTCTGTTTGTGTTTTTGGTGTTTTCTTCTTGTGCTGTTTGTGTTTTTGGTGTTTTTCACTTGTTCTGTTTGTGTCTTTGGTGTTTTTCACTTGTCCTGTTTGTGTTTTTGGTGTTTTCCACTTGTTCTGTTTGTGTTTTTGGTGTTTTTCACTTGTTCTGGTTGTGTCTTTGGTGTTTTTCACTTGTTCTGTTTGTGTTTTTGGTGTTTTCTTCTTGTTCTGTTTGTGTATTTCACTTGTACTGTTTGTGTTTTTGGTGTTTTTCACTTGTTCTGTTTATGTTTTTTGATTTGTTCTGTTTGTGTTTTTGGTGTTTTCCACTTGTTCTGTTTGTGTTTTTGGTGATTTTAATTTGTTCTGTTTGTGTTTTTGGTGTTTTCTTCTTGTTCTGTTTGTGTATTTCACTTGTACTGTTTGTGTTTTTGGTGTTTTTCACTTGTTCTGTTTGTGTTTTTGATTTGTTCTGTTTGTGTTTTTGGTGTTTTTCACTTGTTCTGTTTGTGTTTTTGGTGTTTTTCACTTGTTCTGTTTGTGTTTTTGGTGTTTTTCACTTGTTCTGTTTGTGTTTTGGTGATTTTAATTTGTTCTGTTTGTGTTTTTTGTGTTTTCTTCTTGTTCTGTTTGTGTATTTCACTTGTTCTGTTTGTGTCTTTGGTGTTTTCCACTTGTTCTGGTTGTGTTTTTGGTGTTTTTCATTTGTTCTGTTTGTGTCTTTGGTGTTTTCCACTTGTTCTGGTTGTGTTTTTGGTGTTTTTCTCTTGTTCTGGTTGTGTTTTGGGTGTTTTCCACTTGTTCTGTTTGTGTTTTTGGTGTTTTTCACTTGTTCTGTTTGTGTTTTGGTGTTTTCCACTTGTTCTGGTTGTGTCTTTGGTGTTTTTCACTTGTTCTGTTTGTGTCTTTGGTGTTTTTCACTTGTTCTGTTTGTGTTTTTGGTGTTTTTCACTTGTTCTGTTTGTGTCTTTGGTGTTTTCCACTTGTTCTGTTTGTGTCTTTGGTGTTTTCCACTTGTTCTGTTTGTGTCTTTGGTGTTTTTCACTTGTTCTGTTTGTGTTTTTGGTGTTTTTCACTTGTTCTGTTTGTGTTTTTGGTGTTTTCCACTTGTTCTGGTTGTGTCTTTGGTGTTTTTCACTTGTTCTGTTTGTGTCTTTGGTGTTTTTCACTTGTTCTGTTTGTGTTTTTGGTGTTTTTCACTTGTTCTGTTTGTGTCTTTGGTGTTTTCCACTTGTTCTGTTTGTGTCTTTGGTGTTTTCCACTTGTTCTGTTTGTGTCTTTGGTGTTTTTCACTTGTTCTGTTTGTGTTTTTGGTGTTTTTCACTTGTTCTGTTTGTGTTTTTGGTGTTTTTCACTTGTTCTGTTTGTGTCTTTGGTGTTTTCCACTTGTTCTGTTTGTGTCTTTGGTGTTTTCCACTTGTTCTGTTTGTGTCTTTGGTGTTTTTCACTTGTTCTGTTTGTGTTTTTGGTGTTTTTCACTTGTTCTGTTTGTGTTTTTGGTGTTTTCCACTTGTTCTGTTTGTGTCTTTGGTGTTTTCCACTTGTTCTGTTTGTGTTTTTGGTGTTTTCCACTTGTTCTGGTTGTGTCTTTGGTGTTTTTCACTTGTTCTGTTTGTGTCTTTGGTGTTTTTCACTTGTTCTGTTTGTGTTTTTGGTGTTTTTCACTTGTTCTGTTTGTGTCTTTGGTGTTTTCCACTTGTTCTGTTTGTGTCTTTGGTGTTTTCCACTTGTTCTGTTTGTGTCTTTGGTGTTTTTCACTTGTTCTGTTTGTGTTTTTGGTGTTTTTCACTTGTTCTGTTTGTGTTTTTGGTGTTTTCCACTTGTTCTGGTTGTGTCTTTGGTGTTTTTCACTTGTTCTGTTTGTGTCTTTGGTGTTTTCCACTTGTTCTGTTTGTGTCTTTGGTGTTTTTCACTTGTTCTGTTTGTGTTTTTGGTGTTTTTCACTTGTTCTGTTTGTGTTTTTGGTGTTTTCCACTTGTTCTGTTTGTGTCTTTGGTGTTTTCCACTTGTTCTGTTTGTGTTTTTGGTGTTTTCCACTTGTTCTGGTTGTGTCTTTGGTGTTTTTCACTTGTTCTGTTTGTGTCTTTGGTGTTTTTCACTTGTTCTGTTTGTGTTTTTGGTGTTTTTCACTTGTTCTGTTTGTGTCTTTGGTGTTTTCCACTTGTTCTGTTTGTGTCTTTGGTGTTTTCCACTTGTTCTGTTTGTGTCTTTGGTGTTTTTCACTTGTTCTGTTTGTGTTTTTGGTGTTTTTCACTTGTTCTGTTTGTGTTTTTGGTGTTTTCCACTTGTTCTGGTTGTGTCTTTGGTGTTTTTCACTTGTTCTGTTTGGTCTCTGTGTTTGTCTGAGTACAGCCAGTGGATACACCAGCAGACAAGTCCTGGACATCGTTTTCATCCTCAGAGTCCTGCGGCTCATCAGAGTCGTGGACAGCATCAACAGGTGACACCTCCTTTTTAAGGCAGGAACACTGAAACTCCACCCCCAACCACATTTTAAATACAGCTGCTATACTGGGCGGGAGGTCTGGAGGACTAAGGGGGAGAGTGGGGGGGCGGGGTCTGGAGGACTGAAGGGGAGAGTGGGGGGGCGGGGTCTGGAGGACTGAAGGGGAGAGTGGGGGTGGGGTTTCTTAACGTTCTTATAATTCAACAATTATCTTTTATATTTAGGTTCCGAGCCATAATCAACACTCTGATCAGGATCGGACCAGCCATCCTCACGTTTGGACAACTTATCCTGGTAAGGGAGGGCATCTGACACACAGAGGGACACAGGGAGGGCATCTGACACACAGAGGGACACAGGGAGGGCATCCGACACACACGAGGAGGGCATCTGACACACACGGGGAGGGCATCTGATGCACAGCGAGGGCATCTGACACACTGGGAGGGCATCTGACACACGCAGGGAGGGCATTTGATATACAGAGGGACACAGGTAGGGCATCTGACACAGTGCTCTCGAGCAGGTGGTGTACTACATCTTTGCGATGGTGGGCATGGAGCTTTTTCAGGGGAGGGTGCAGTTCTTCGGCCCAGACTCGGAGGCTCCTGAGCGGGTTTACTGCGGCAATCCTCTCCTTAAAGACACGGCGTTCGCCCGACACAACTACTGCAAGAACAACTTCAACCAGGTCCTCACTTTCACACGTTACTCGCCAAACACAACAGAAATGTCATGTTGTTCTTATGTTGAACAGGTGGTGGCGTCGTTTGTGCTGCTGCTGGAGCTCACTGTGGTCAACCAATGGCACGATATCCTTCTATTGATCAACTTTAAAGGCGCTGTACTATATTTACTGAAACATGAAAAACAGTAAAACATGTCTGAAGAGGTTTCAGACGTCATCCATGCATGTTTAAGTAATCTAACGATCTCTCCCAGGCCCTATTCAAACCCTCCTTATGGTTAGCAGTACCAGCCTGTATGAGGCTTCGCCCACAAGCCTACGTCACCCATGTAGAAGCTTCCACCCACAAGGCTATGACACCCACGTACAAGGCCCCACCCACAAGACTACATCACCCATGTACACACGACAATTGTCCAAACAGACAAAAACATGACTACAAACTACAAAACAAACTATACACAGCAACTTCACAAACCTGATGTGATGTGCAGTAGTTTCATTAGTGGGATGGAGTGGATTGTGTTGTGATAGTGCTCTGAAGGGGGAGGGCCTTGGCACAGAGAGCAAAGGGATGGTGAAAATAGTTAATACCCCACAGAGGTTAATACCCCCTCTTTAAAATGACAACATGACATTTTTATTTCATACAGTACAGAGCAGTACACTAAACCAGGACTGAACCTGGGCTAAACTTGGACTAAAGCAGGACTGAACTGGGACTGAACCGTTACTAAACCTGGACTAAGCCAGGACAGAACCTGGACTAAACGGTTCATATTACTTGATTGGCCTAGAGTGCAGTTCTTGTCCTTGACTCTAGGGGGCACTCCTGAGCAGTGGCTTCTCTCTCACGACTCACCCTGCGGCGAGGCTCTACTTCCTTCTGTTTCACATCACCGTCGTCATCATCATCATCAAGTAACTGTAGTAGTAGTAGCAGTAGCAGTAGCAGTGGTAGCTGTTCTGATTGGAGTATTTCTGTTTTGCAGTATTTTCGTGGCGTTTGTCCTCGAGGCCTTTTTTGTGGAGTATTCTGTGGAAAAGAGCGACCTTCAGAACTCGGTGGAGAAGAAGATTGAAGAACTACAACTGGGAGTAAAACAGTAAGAAGAGGAGCAAGAGGAGGAGAAAGAGGAGAGGAAGAGGAGGAGGGAGAGGAGGAGAAGGAGTAGAAGGCCAGAGGAGGAAAGGAGGAAGGAGAAAACAGAGGAGAGGGTCAGAGGAAGAAGATGAGAGGGTCAAAGGAAAAGAGCAGAGGAGAGGGTCAGAGGAGCAGAGGAGAGGGTCAAAGGAGGAAGAGAGGAGGAAGATGAGTGGGTCAGAGGACAGAAGCAGAGCGTCAGAGAAGCAGAGGAGAGGGTCAGAGGAAGAAGAGAGGAAGAAGACGAGAGGGTCAAAGGAAAGGAGCAGAGGAGAGGGTCAGAGGAGGAAGAGAGGAAAAATAGAGGAAGAAGACGAGAGGGTCAGAGGAGCAGAGGAGAGGGTCAGAGGAGGCAGAGGAGAGGGTCAGAGGAGGAGAGGATCAGATGATGCAGAGGATTCTGTGTTTCAGGGAGAAGTTGGAGCAGAATCTGGTGAACTCGATGGAGACGATGGACAGTGAGAACGGACCAAAGAAGAGACCAGCCCTGCTCTTTAAGATCGCCTCCAGGAGTGAGTACTACTACTACTACTACTACTACTACTACTACTACTACTACTACTGTGTCATCTGCATAGTTGTGGTAGGACACATTATTATTATTAACATATTAACTGGCCTAATGGCAGCATGTAGAGACTAAACAACAGGGGTCCCAGGATTGACCCCTGGGGCACCCCACAGGTCAGAGATATTTTATCCAAGACACATTTTCCAATTTCAACAAAGTACTCTCTGCTTTGTAGATAGGACTTGAACCAGTTTAGTGCCGTACCACAGATGCCCTCCCAGTCCTCTAGTCTCTGTAAGAGGATCCCATGATCAACAGTGTCAAAGGAAACACTCAGATCTAACAGGATCAAGACTGAGACTTTGCATCAGTGTTCAGGCGGATGTCATTTGTCACCTTGATAAGAGCAGTCTCAGTGCTGTGGTGGGGTCTAAAACCTGATTGGAAAACATCAAAGGAGTTGTTAATTTCGAGGAAGTTAATAAGTTGTTGGTAAACAACCTTTTCAAGGACTTTGCCTAAAAATGGCAGATTTGAGATCGGTCGGTAATGGTTCAATATTGTGGCATCTTCTTTAGGACAGGCTTGATAACCACAGTTTTCAAAGCTCTTGGGAATGTTCCAGATTGAAGCATCATGTTAATTATGTGAGTGAGTGGTGACAGCAAACTGTTGAGCACAGACTTTAGAAATTTAGTGGGTAACACATCGAGGCAGCATGTAGATGAACTCAGACTGGTGACAATCTCTTGGACAGTTTTGTCAGTTACAGGTGCAAAGTGAGTCAGCCCCAAGTGTCTAGGTGGGTGCTGGGTTGTTTTTTGCGTTGTCGAATTGATGGCATTTTTAATGCCCTGAACCTTGTCATTAAAGAATACTGCAAACTCATTGCACTTAGATGTGGAAATTAGTTCTAACGGCAGTGGAGCTGGAGGGTTTGTTAATCTGTTTACCGTTGCAAACAGGACACGAGAGTTGTTACTACAACTTCCAATAATGTCAGAAAAATACCTTTGCCTTGTTCTACATAAACTGTGGTTGTACATGTGCATCTTTTCTCTGTAAATCTCATAATGAACCTGGAGCTTTGACTTGCGCCATTCCCGCTCGGCCCTCCGGCACTCCCTTTTCTGTTGCCCTCACCGAGTCATCATTCCTCCATGGCACATTCCTCCAACCTTCATCAAGGCAACGGTGTCCAGAACATTCAAAACGCTCGAAGTCACAGAATTCAACAAATCATCAACTTTAGAACATGAGGCATTTTCAAAGAGTATCATCAAGAGAGTGTCTGCAGGACCAGCCGCTGGTTTGGGAATAACAGACAGGTCAAAGAAGACACAGAAATGATCAGACAGAGCAACATCCACCACATTGACATTTGAAATATTTACTCCTTTTGTAATGAGCAGGTCCAGAGTGTGTCCTCTGTTGTGGCTCGCTGACATGCTGAGTCAGACCAAAGGTTTCAAGGACAGAACTGAGCTCTTTAGTGTTTCTGTCAAACACATTATCCACATGTACATTAAAATCACCTGTAATGACTAAACCATCAAAGTCAGTGCATACGACTGAAAGCATCTCAGTAAAATCATCAATAAAACTCAGACAGTGCTGGGGAGGTTTGTATATGACTAAGTAGAGTCTGGAGGGGGATTGTTTTAGGGCCATTTTGAATGAAACATACTCAAAAGATGAAAACACTCCAAATGACAATCTGTGAGCAACTAAATTATCTCTAAAAATGCACACACACCTCCACCCTTTTTGAAGTTGGGTGGAGTTGATTACACTAGAATTACATTACCTGGTGTGGCCCTGGTTTAGTCCTGGTTCAGTCCTGGTTTAGTCCTGGTTTAGTCCTGGTTTAGTCCTGGTTTAGTCCTGGTTTAGTCCAGGTCTACTCTTAGTCTAGTCCTGACTCAGTCCTGACTTAGTTCTGACTCTGGTGTCTTGCAGGGTACCGCACAGTGGACGCTCTGATCCAGAGAATGTTTGAGAACGACCTCAATCCTGAAGATTTCAATGAAGACGAAACCAACGGGAACTTCAGCAACCCCACGTTTAATCTATGAACCAGGACTGGAAAAGGACTGGACCGGGACCAGAACTGGACTAGGACCAGACCAGGACAGGACCAGATCAGGGGACCGGACCAGAGACCAGACCAGGACTAAACCAGGACTGAACCAAGACTAAACCAGGACTGAACCAGGACTAAACCAGGTCTAAAACCCTGACTACCGGCACAGTAAAGGCCAAAGCATTATTTTTATAGGAGTCCTTTCAAAACAAAAGCCTGTCTTTGTCCTTTCAGATTAAAAGCATCTTTGTATATTGTATTTTGATATAAAGATATTTACCTCATTATAAGAATGGCCTCTGGTTTATTTCATTTATCCTAAAATGGTTTCATGGTGAATAATCTTTAACGTCTAAAATAAAACACTTAATGCCATAGTATGGACATTTTAGCCATAAAATTAACAAAAATTAAAGCTTTCACTGGATTTTTCCAAAACATTGGTTTGGTCCCTGTACATCGCTCAGGGTTATTCCAAACTGGTGAAAACTTCTGTAAATGAGGATAAATGATCATTGTTTTGTGAGACTGTTTATACAAATGGACATGGCTAATCTACTACCCACCGCCTTCCAAACAGGGAGTGATCATGGGTGCGCTTCTGGCTCCATCGACTCTGGCTCCAATTCACTTTACATTGAAAAACTGTCCACACACTGGTAAAGTACTGGGTTTATAGCCCATGGCTCATCTTTGTTTTCCATAAAAGTATTTGTATTTGTATTGGTTCGAACCACAGACTGTAAAAAGAAGTGGACTAAGTGAGAGTGACGTCACCGCTGGTTTAGCAGAGAGCGGGCGCTTAGTAACGCTGTCAATCAAACCTGCTGCTAACGCTAAAGGGGAGCAACCTCGGGGAAAGAAGGCGCCTGATTTGTCTGTTATTAATGTTCAAATCTTTCATTAGAATATATTTTTTGTGACTTCTCCATTTCAGGTGAAGAATTCTTTTATTTTATTGCACAATGCATATACACTGATTGATTACATTTTGTTTGTTGTAAACAGTTTTGTTTTTTATTTTTACTCTTTTAATATACCAAAATGGGACCAAAGAACACTTTCATACTATATTTGAACTGGAGGACTGTGTCTGTACAGTGTGTGTTCTTTTCGGGGGGTGTCTCTTGCTGAAGCATATTTTGCTTGACCAGGGTGATGAGTCAGTATCAGTAAGTCACTTGTATCTGTCCTGAACACATTTCTGCGTCTGTAATCTAGTCCTCGTCTGCACATGAGACTGGTACAATAATGAACTATAGCCATATAATAATAAACACTGACCTTGGTTATGCAGAAAAGCTAAGCATAGTTATTTATCTTAACAAATCCTTTTACTTTTTACTCTTTAAGTACATTTTAAATAGGTACTTTAATACTTTTATTTAAGTAGACTTTTTCATGTGATACTTTTACTTTTACTCGAGTATTTTTTGGTCCAGTATCTGTACTTTTAAGTAACAGAATTGAGTACTTGTGAGTACTACTGATGACGTGTGCAGCGTCAGACAGACAGGGCCCAGCAGGGGGCGACACTGTGCAGGCTGCAGGAGGAAGTCACGTGGGCGAGGTGGCGCTTTAACAGATCTGTGGTGTGTGGGATTTTGTCGTTTTCTCTGAGATAAAACATTTATAAAGATGTTTCAAATCCACACGAGAACGTTTAAGGAAGAGGAGGAGCCGAGTCCCTCCCGAAAGAATCAGAACCGGACCAGACCCAGACCGGAGCCCCAGGACCAGGAGCCGGGAGGAAAGCCCCTGGACCAGGAGCCGGGAGGAGAGCTGCTCCGAGCGGGTGAGTGTGCGCCGTGGCCCGGGGATGTGTCTGTATCCGGATCTGAAAAGAGCCGAATCTTTTTCGTTCTAATCCTTATGTTTTTACGCTGATGAACGTGGAACCGACACAAGAATCGGCTCCGAAGCAGGAAACACGAGAGAAACATTTGTGCAAAAAATACATTTGGCGTCATCATAACTTTTTAAATGATTTTTATTTTTATTGAAGTGAAACGTTTTATTTAAACTCTGCTTCATCCAGACTCCACTCTCAGAAGAGGAGGAGGAGGGTGGAGGAGGATGGAGGAGGAGGAGAGTGAAGGAGGAGGAACAGTGGAGGAGGAGGAGGAGGAAGAGGAGGAACAGTGGAGGAAGAGGAGGAGGAACAGTGGAGGAGGATGGAGGAGGAGGAGAGTGGAGGAGGAACAGTGAAGGAGGAGGAGAGTGGAGGAGGAGGAACAGTGGAGGAGGAGGAGAGTGGAGGAAGAGGAGGAGAGTGGAGGAGGAGGAGAGTGGAGGAGGAGGAACAGTGGAGGAGGATGGAGGAGAGTGGAGGAGGAACAGTGAAGGAGCAGGAACAGTGGAGGAGGAGGAGGAGGAACAGTGGAGGAGGAGGAACAGTGGAGGAGGAGGAGGAGAGTGGAGGAGGAGGAGAGTGGAGGAGGAGGAACAGTGGAGGAGGAGGAACAGTGGAGGAAGAGGAGGAGAGTGGAGGAGGAGGAACAGTGAAGGAGGAGGAACAGTGGAGGAGGAGGAGAGTGAAGGAGGAGGAATAGTGGAGGAGGAGGAACAGTGAAGAAGGAGTTACAGTGGAGGAGGAAGAGGAGGAACAGTGGAGGAGGAGAGTGGAGGAGGAACAGTGGAGGAGGAGGAGAGTGAAGGAGGAGGAACAGTGGAGGAAGAGGAGGAACAGTGGAGGAAGTGGAGGAGGAGGAACAGTGGACGAGGAGGAGAGTGGAGGAGGAACAGTGAAGGAGGAGGAACAGTGGAGGAGGAGGAGAGTGAAGGAGGAGGAACAGTGGAGGAGGAGGAACAGTGAAGAAGGAGTTACAGTGGAGGAGGAAGAGGAGGAACAGTGGAGGAGGAGAGTGGAGGAGAGTGGAGGAGGAACAGTGGAGGAGGAGGAGAGTGAAGGAGGAGGAACAGTGGAGGAAGAGGAGGAACAGTGGAGGAAGTGGAGGAGGAGGAACAGTGGACGAGGAGGAGAGTGGAGGAGGATGGAGGAGGAGGAGAGTGGAGGAGGAACAGTGAAGGAGGAGGAGAGTGAAGGAGGAGGAACAGTGGAGGAGGAGGAGGAGGAGGAGGAGAGTGAAGGAGGAGGAACAGTGGAGGAGGAGGAGGATAGTGGAGGAGGAGGAATAGAGGAGGAGGAGAGTGAAGGAGGAGGAACAGTGGAGGAAGAGGAGGAAGAGGAGGAGAGTGAAGGAGGAGGAACAGTGGAGGAGGATGGAGGAGGAGGAGAGTGGAGGAGGAACAGTGAAGGAGGAGGAGAGTGGAGGAGGAGGAACAGTGGAGGAGGAGGAGAGTGGAGGAAGAGGAGGAGAGTGGAGGAGGAGGAACAGTGGAGGAGGATGGAGGAGAGTGGAGGAGGAACAGTGAAGGAGGAGGAACAGTGGAGGAGGAGGAACAGTGGAGGAGGATGGAGGAGGAGGAACAGTGGAGGAGGAGGAGGAGGAGGAGAGTGGAGGAAGAGGAGGAGAGTGGAGGAGGAGGAACAGTGGAGGAGGATGGAGGAGAATGGAGGAGGAACAGTGAAGGAGGAGGAACAGTGGAGGAGGAGGAGAGTGAAGAAGGAGTTACAGTGGAGGAGGAAGAGGAGGAACAGTGGAGGAGGAGAGTGGAGGAGGAGGAGAGTGAAGGAGGAGGAACAGTGGAGGAAGAGGAGGAACAGTGGAGGAAGTGGAGGAGGAGGAACAGTGGACGAGGAGGAGAGTGGAGGAGGAACAGTGAAGGAGGAGGAACAGTGGAGGAGGAGGGGAGTGGAGGAGGAGGAACAGTGGAGGAAGAGGAGGAACAGTGGAGGAAGTGGAGGAGGAGGAACAGTGGACGAGGAGGACAGTGGAGGAGGATGGAGGAGGAGGAGAGTGGAGGAGGAACAGTGAAGGAGGAGGAGAGTGAAGGAGGAGGAACAGTGGAGGAGGAGGAGGAGGAACAGTGGAGGAGGAGGAACAGTGGAGGAGGAGGAGGAGAGTGGAGGAGGAGGAGAGTGGAGGAGGAGGAACAGTGGAGGAGGAGGAACAGTGGAGGAAGAGGAGGAGAGTGGAGGAGGAGGAACAGTGAAGGAGGAGGAACAGTGGAGGAGGAGGAGAGTGAAGGAGGAGGAACAGTGGAGGAGGAGGAACAGTGAAGAAGGAGTTACAGTGGAGGAGGAAGAGGAGGAACAGTGGAGGAGGAGAGTGGAGGAGGAACAGTGGAGGAGGAGGAGAGTGAAGGAGGAGGAACAGTGGAGGAAGAGGAGGAACAGTGGAGGAAGTGGAGGAGGAGGAACAGTGGACGAGGAGGAGAGTGGAGGAGGAACAGTGAAGGAGGAGGAACAGTGGAGGAGGAGGAGAGTGAAGGAGGAGGAACAGTGGAGGAGGAGGAACAGTGAAGAAGGAGTTACAGTGGAGGAGGAAGAGGAGGAACAGTGGAGGAGGAGAGTGGAGGAGAGTGGAGGAGGAACAGTGGAGGAGGAGGAGAGTGAAGGAGGAGGAACAGTGGAGGAAGAGGAGGAACAGTGGAGGAAGTGGAGGAGGAGGAACAGTGGACGAGGAGGAGAGTGGAGGAGGATGGAGGAGGAGGAGAGTGGAGGAGGAACAGTGAAGGAGGAGGAGAGTGAAGGAGGAGGAACAGTGGAGGAGGAGGAGGAGGAGGAGAGTGAAGGAGGAGGAACAGTGGAGGAGGAGGAGGATAGTGGAGGAGGAGGAATAGAGGAGGAGGAGAGTGAAGGAGGAGGAACAGTGGAGGAAGAGGAGGAAGAGGAGGAGAGTGAAGGAGGAGGAACAGTGGAGGAGGATGGAGGAGGAGGAGAGTGGAGGAGGAACAGTGGAGGAGGAGGAGAGTGGAGGAAGAGGAGGAGAGTGGAGGAGGAGGAACAGTGGAGGAGGATGGAGGAGAGTGGAGGAGGAACAGTGAAGGAGGAGGAACAGTGGAGGAGGAGGAACAGTGGAGGAGGATGGAGGAGGAGGAACAGTGGAGGAGGAGGAGGAGGAGGAGAGTGGAGGAAGAGGAGGAGAGTGGAGGAGGAGGAACAGTGGAGGAGGATGGAGGAGAATGGAGGAGGAACAGTGAAGGAGGAGGAACAGTGGAGGAGGAGGAGAGTGAAGAAGGAGTTACAGTGGAGGAGGAAGAGGAGGAACAGTGGAGGAGGAGAGTGGAGGAGGAGGAGAGTGAAGGAGGAGGAACAGTGGAGGAAGAGGAGGAACAGTGGAGGAAGTGGAGGAGGAGGAACAGTGGACGAGGAGGAGAGTGGAGGAGGAACAGTGAAGGAGGAGGAACAGTGGAGGAGGAGGAACAGTGAAGGAGGAGGAACAGTGGAGGAGGAGGGGAGTGGAGGAGGAGGAACAGTGGAGGAAGAGGAGGAACAGTGGAGGAAGTGGAGGAGGAGGAACAGTGGACGAGGAGGAGAGTGGAGGAGGATGGAGGAGGAGGAGAGTGGAGGAGGAACAGTGAAGGAGGAGGAGAGTGAAGGAGGAGGAACAGTGGAGGAGGAGGAGGAGGAGGAGAGTGAAGGAGGAGGAACAGTGGAGGAGGAGGATAGTGGAGGAGGAGGAATAGAGGAGGAGGAGAGTGAAGGAGGAGGAACAGTGGAGGAAGAGGAGGAGAGTGAAGGAGGAGGAACAGTGGAGGAGGAGGAGAGTGAAGGAGGAGGAACAGTGGAGGAGAAAGGGGAGGAGGACGAGAGTGGAGGAGGAGGAGAGTGGAGGAGGAAGAGGAGAGTGGAGGATGAGGAGAGTGGAGGAGGAGGAAAGTGAAGGAGGAGGAGGAACAGTGGTGGAGGAAGAGGAGGAGAGTGAAAGAAGAGCGTTAAGGAGGAGAGTGGAGGAAGAGGAGAAGAGTGGAGTAGAGTGAAGAAGGAGGGGGAGAATGGAGAGAATGGAGGAGGAGAGTGGAAGAGGAGGAACAGTGGAGGAGGAAGAGGAGAGTGGAGGAAGAGGAACAGTGGAGGAGGAAGAGGAGGAGGAACAGTGGTGGAGGAAGAGGAGGAGAGTGAAGGAAGAGAGTTAAGGAGTAGTGTGGAGGAGGAGGAGGAGGAGGAGAGTGGGGGAAGAGGAGAAGAGTGGAGGAGAGTGAAGAAGGAGGAGGAGAGTGGAGGAGGAGGAAGAGTGGAGGAGAATTAAGGAGGAGAGTGGAGGAAGAAGAGAGTGAAGGAGGAGGAGAATGGAGAGAATGGAGGAGGAGAGTGGAGGAGGGGAGTGGAGGAGGGGGGTGGAAGGGTGGAGGAAGAGGAGGAGAATGGAGGAGGAGAGTGGAGGAAGAGGAGAAGAGTGGAGGAAGAGGAGAAGAGTGGGAGAGAGTGAAGGAGGAGGAGGCGAATGGAGGAGGGGAGTGGAGGAGGAGGAGAGTGGAGGAGGAGGAGAGTGGTGGAGGAGGAGAGTGGATGAGGAGGAGAGTGGTGGAGGAGAGTGGTGGAGGAGAGTGGTGGAGGAGAGTGGAGGAGGAGAGTGGTGGAGGAGGAGAGTGGTGGAGGAGGAGAGTGGATGAGGAGGAGAGTGGTGGAGGAGGAGAGTGGATGAGGAGGAGAGTGGATGAGGAGGAGAGTGGTGGAGGAGGAGAGTGGATGAGGAGGAGAGTGGTGGAGGAGAGTGGAGGAGGAGAGTGGAGGAGGAGAGTGGAGGAGGAGAGTGGAGGAGGAGAGTGGAGGAGGAGGAGGAGGAGAGTGGAGGAGAGTGGTGGAGGAGAGTGGAGGAGGAGAGTGGTGGAGGAGGAGAGTGGTGGAGGAGGAGAGTGGATGAGGAGGAGAGTGGTGGAGGAGGAGAGTGGATGAGGAGGAGAGTGGAGGAGGAGAGTGGAGGAGGAGAGTGGAGGAGGAGAGTGGTGGAAGAGGAGAGTGGATGAGGAGGAGAGTGGAGGAGGAGGAGGAGAGTGGTGGAGGAGAGTGGAGGAGGAGAGTGGTGGAGGAGAGTGGAGGAGGAGAGTGGTGGAGGAGGAGTGGTGGAGGAGGAGAGTGGTGGAGGAGGAGAGTGGATGAGGAGGAGAGTGGTGGAGGAGAGTGGAGGAGGAGAGTGGTGGAAGAGGAGAGTGGATGAGGAGGAGAGTGGAGGAGGAGGAGGAGAGTGGAGGAGGAGAGTGGATGAGGAGGAGGAGGCTCACTGTAAGACCACATCATCTAAAATTCACCAGAATAGGATCTTTGGGTGTGGGATGCACAGAGGAGCACTTCCTGTATCACCACATGGTGACATCACAAGGTGGAACAGAGTGTTTTCAGTTTAAGAGAACTAAATCTGCAGGTTTGTGCATTAAATGTGTGAATGAAACTACACAAGAACAGAGAAAATGTGGGTAAACTGCACCTCCTCCTCCTCCTCCTCTTCCTCCTACACTGTTCTATTGATTTAGTTTAGCTTTTTTCACATGCACTTCCTCGTGTCTCCTGCAGGTGTCCAGACCCCCTCTCTGAAACAGGAGGTCCCAGAGACGACTCAGATTAAAGAGGAGGAGGAGGTGGCGTGGCCTGTCAAAGAGGAGGAAGAGCAGCTGCCAGTGTAGGCCTCATTTAAACTCATCTAACTGAAATACTGCTCCCTCTGCTCCTCTGCTCCCTCTGCTCCTCTGCTCCCTCTGCTCCCTCTGCTCCTCTGCTCCCTCTACTCCCTCTGCTCCTCTGCTCCTCTGCTCCTCTGCTCCTCTGCTCCCTCTGCTCCTCTGCTTCCTCTGCTCCTCTGCTCCCTCTGCTCCTCTGCTTCTTCTGCTCCCTCTGCTTCCTCTGCTCCCTCTGCTCCCTCTGCTCCTCTGCTCCCTCTGCTCCCTCTGCTCCTCTGCTCCTCTGCTTCCTCTGCTCCTCTGCTCCCTCTGCTCCTCTGCTCCCTCTGCTCCTCTGCTCCCTCTGCTCCCTCTGCTCCTCTCCTCCCTCTGCTCCTCTGCTCCCTCTGCTCCCTCTGCTCCTCTGCTTCCTCTGCTCCCTCTGCTCCCTCTGCTCCTTTGCTCCCTCTGCTCCCTCTGCTCCCTCTGCTTCCTCTGCTCCCTCTGCTCCTCTGCTCCCTCTGCTCCTTTGCTCCCTCTGCTCCCTCTGCTCCTTTGCTCCCTCTGCTCCTTTTCTCCTCTTCTCCTCTGTTCCCTCCTCCAGCTCAGATTAACTGTTTTAAACAAAACAATTTTACTTTTTGAATAAGAAAACTCCTCAAAACGTTGCATGTTGCAGCTGAAACCCACGAACAGTAGATGCCACAGGGGGCAGCAGAGAGTCTAAGGAAACAGTTTTTTAGGCAAGACACTTAATTTTATATATTTAGAGCTTATATGTTTTTATATTTGCATAATTCTGCGTTTTTATTGCCCTCGGCCGTCTGATCACATCAGTCAAAGAGGATCCAGCCACATGAGCATAACAGAGCCTCAGCGCATGTTTGTGACTGCAGGGGGCAGTGTCTCTACAGGACCAGCTTCAGACAGTGGGGGGCAGTAGGGTGCAGCCTTAAAGGCAAACACTTTTGCATGTGTGTCTATGGGGAATGTTCAGCAGTTACCATGGCGACACAACACACACATTAGCTAACACTGACAAAGAATGTTTTAAAGATGATTTGAAAGCTCAAGAAAAAATACAAAAGTGATTTAAAGAGCGCGTTTCGATTTTCCTGTGATCGATCTGAGCGTTCATAGTCCTGTTTAGGAGTTTGATTTTACATAAAAAGCTGAGAGTCACTAACTGAAAAACTGTTGGCTAATGCTAATACTAGCTAGTTTATGACTGTGATGTTATTTGAGAGGGACTTGTGTAACAGCACAGATCAGCTCACCTGTTGGAGTCCAGATGAGTTAAGTCTTTCTGATTAGATTGAAACAAAACTTAGATTAAAGTCTAACAAAACCTCAGACAGAGCAGTGCCTACAGTTAGCTTCACACCCCTAGAAAATGTTGATGACACTATCTGCAAAGTATGTGCGCACAGCCAAATGTTGTCAGATTTAAGAATGAAAGAAAAGTTTGTGGGACCATGGTGTAAATGGATTTAGTGCATTTTTGTGTAAATATATACTTTTTTGTGTTTATTTTTTTCCTTCCCACAAATCTTACAAAAGGTTTCTTTCAAGCGGCCATTTTAAACCTGAGCTGTTCCCATGGTGATAGAAAATGTTGCGTTTTTACTTTATTTTTTCAGGTCTGCACCTGAGCTCATCATTGCGTGTGTGAAGACAGAGGAGTTTGAACAGGCAGAGTCGTCCTCTGACACCGACGATGATGAAGAGTGGAGCGCTCCCTACAGCTGCTCAGACCCACATGTCGGAGCCGCCGAAGGAACTCGAGCTAGTAAATACCAGTGTCCATTTTGTAAAAAGATCTCCGCTTCAAAACAGGCTTTACAGAAACACATCCGAGTTCACACGGGGGAGAAACCATTCAGCTGCTCCGTGTGCGAGAGCGCGTTCACTCAAAAGGTTCATTTGGAGATCCACATGAGGACTCACACGGGGGAAAAACCATTCGGCTGTTCGGTCTGTGGTAAAGTGTTCAGAGTGAACTCCACGCTCACATCTCACATGAGGACTCACTCTGGTGAGAAGCCATTCAGCTGTACAGTCTGCCACAAATCCTTCTCCCACAAGAGTCATATCGCAGTGCACATGAGAATGCACACAGGGGAGAGACCTTTCAGCTGTTCACAATGTAAGAAAACCTGCACCACCAGGTCTAATCTCAGGTCACATGTGAAATACAAACACACCCAGAAGAGGGAGACCGTACAGGCGTCCAGTCTGTGAGGGGAAAAACAAAACAAATATGTTCAGTCCACAAGAAAATATGTGCCACCAGGTCTAATTTCAGGTAATATACAGCCAACCAGCCACATTCTGAATAAACAGTTGAAACCAGAAGTTTACATACACTACAGTGATGTGTGCCCCTTTACCAATTTCTTACTTTTTCTGCACCTTTGTCACTCTTAGCCATTTCAGATCAAGCAAACTTGAATATTAGATAACAATAACTCACAAGTAAATGCAAAATGCAGTTTTAAATGCAGATTTTATTTATTAAGGGGAAAAAAAAAACATCTGAACCTACATGGCCCATGTGAAAAAGTAACTGCCCCCTAAACCAAATAACTGGTTGAATCTGAGCAGCACCAACTGCAGTCAAGTGTTTGTGAAAACTGGCACTGAGTCCTTCATGTCACTGAGGAGGAGTTTTGGCCCACTCTTTGCAGAATTGTTTTAAATCAGCCACATTGGAGGATGTGAACTGCCTTTTTAAGGTCATGCCACAGCATTTCTGTTGATTTCAGGTCTGGACTTTGACTAGGCCACAGGTTTTTTTTTAAGACATTCAGAAGTGGACTTTCTGCTGTGCTTTGAATCATTGTCCTGCTGCAGAACCCAAGTGCTCTTCAGCTTGAGGTCATGAACTGATGGTCGGACATTCTCCTTCAGGATTTGTTGGTAGAGCAGAGTTCATGGTTTCTTCAATCACAGCAAGTCGTCCAGGTCCTGAACAGCAAAGCCCCAAACCATGACACTACCACCACCATGTTTCACAGTTGGCATGATGTTCGTTTTTATCAAATGCTCTGTTAATTTCATGCCAGATGTAACAGGATGCACTCCTTCCAAAAAGTTCCACTTCTGTTTCGTCAGTCCACAGAATATTTCCCCAAATGTTTTGGGGATCCTCAAGATGTTTTTTGGCGTGGGTGAGATGTGCCTTTATGTAGTTTTTTTGTCAGCAGTGGCTTTCGCCTTCGAACTCTGCCATGCCATTTTTGCCTAGTATCTTTCTTATGGTCATGAACACTGACCTTTACTGAGGCACATGAGGCCTGCAGTTGTTTAGATGTTGTTCTGGGTTCCTTTGTGACCTCTTGGATCAGTTGTCACTGTGCTCTTGGGTCATTTTTGTGGGCCAGCCACTGTACCATGCTTTCTCCATTTGTGGATAATGGATCTCACTGGGGTTTGCTAGAGTCCCAAAGATTTAAAAATGGCTTTGTAACCTTTTCCAGACTCAGACATTTAAGTGATCTCTTGATTTGAAAGGTCTGGTAGAATCAGACCTGGATGTGGCTGTGAAATTAAACTCGACTTTCCACAATAATATGATTAATCACATTTACCTCATTTAACAAGGGGGCAGTTACTTTTTCACACAGGATCATGTAGGTTTGGATAGTATTTTTCTCTTAACAAATAAAATCATCACAACGGTTAAGTGTGACACAAGCAACAAAGTAAGAAATCAGGAAGGGGCAAATACTTTTTCACAACAGCAGTATATAAAAAGACACGTGGTTGTTGTTTTTTTTCTCACTGTCTGACCTAAACCAGGAAAAGGTTAGTCTGATTTCATGTCGATTAGGATTACTAACATTATTTCTATTTGCTAAATGTCGGAATAATGAGAGAAGGACTTTTAGACATTTTTTCATGACTTTCTTCAAAGTCAGAAGTGTATACATTAAAGTCATAGTAATCTTAAACAATTTAGGAAAACCCACATGATGTTGTCATGTCTTTGGAGGCTGGTTTATTGGTGATATCTGAGTTGATTAGAGACACACCTGAAACTGTTTCTTTGTGTAACATCATGGGAAAGTCAAAAAAAAAAAAAAAATTAGCCAAGGTATCCAGAAGAGAATTGTGGACTTGCACAAGTCTGGTTCTTCCTTGGTGCAATTTCCAGATACCTGAAGATTCCACATTCTGTTCACACAATTATACACAAGAATAAAGCCCATGGGAGTGTCCAGCCATCATGCCCCTCAGGAAGGAGATGTGTCCCAGAGATGAACGCACTTTGGTCTGAAATGAGCAGATCAACCCCCTCCACACAGGAAGGCCTGGGCCACCTGGGGATCGAAACAAACCCTCTTGCTGTGAGGCATGAGTGTAGCCACTCAGCCACCGTGCTGCCTACACAAGCTTTCAGCTGTAAGTGAGCTCCATCCAGCTCCAATTCACTTTCTATGGAAAATCCATCTACTGAATGACAATGACAGAACACAGAGCTCTGCAGGACGGTCTCACAGTGTGAGGTCCTTCTCCCTGGTATTTAACACTAGCCCCGCCTCTTCTCCCTGGTATTTAACACTAGTCCCGCCTCTTTGTTTTTGTGACTTTTATGTGAAGCTCTTTGGTTGAGCTCAAGTTGTTTTTAATGCAACACAGAAATAAAGTTGAACCTTGACCCCTCTCTCTGTAACTGCTGCTGTCTGACTTGTCATTTTGGGGTACACGTTTGTAATTTTGGGGCACACATTTACTTGAGTCACTTTTTTAAGAAATTCTATATTTGTATTGTATTTTTCGAGCAGCATACTTTTACTCCTACTTCAATAAACTGTGTTGTGGAGGACTGAGCGTGTAAGCCGCACTTACACACTTACACACTGTATATGAAATAAAACTACAATCATAATAACGTTTAAACAGAACAGTTGTGAATGTTTGAGACTGGCAGAAGGACACACTGAGCAGATGGCTGTGATTTGTCTGCGGCGCAAGGTCACAGAAACAGAACAATAAAAGAGACACTGACCAAACCCCGCTGACCCCATCTGACCATGAAATACCCTCTGTATAATACCCCATAGAAGTAAATACCTCCTCTTTAATACACCATAGAAGTAAATACCTCCTCTTTAATACACCATAGAAGTAAATACCTCCTCTTTAATACCCCATAGAAGTAAATACCTCCTCTTTAATACACCATAGAAGTAAATACCTCCTCTTTAATACACCATAGAAGTAAATACCTCCTCTTTAATACCCCATAGAAGTAAATACCTCCTCTTTAATACCCCATAGAAGTAAATACCTCCTCTTTATTACCCCATAGAAGTAAATACCTCCTCTTTAATACCCCATAGAAGTAAATACCTCCTCTTTAATACCCCATAGAAGTAAATACCTCCTCTTTAATACCCCATAGAAGTAAATACCTCCTCTTTAATACACCATAGAAGTAAATACCCCCTCTTTAATACCCCATAGAAGTAAATACCTCCTCTTTAATACCCCATAGAAGTAAATACCTCCTCTTTAATACCCCATAGAAGTAAATACCTCCTCTTTAATACACCATAGAAGTAAATACCCCCTCTTTAATACCCCATAGAAGTAAATACCTCCTCTTTAATACCCCATAGAAGTAAATACCTCCTCTTTAAGCGTGAAACTACAGAAAAAACAGCTCACCTTTATCCACTGGTCCAAAACAGTTTGGAGTCAAAGTAAAGCACTAGAACTCTACATGTTCTTTCCTGTCGCTCATTTACTGTATTTTGTGTCTTTATTTTATTTAAACAGTTCAAACTTTTGTATTATTTCTCTTGCATATCTGTTGTTCTCATTCTTCTGTCTCATCATGGGACAAATACAGTTTCCCTTGTGTTTAGTTCATCGTCTCTTTCACCAGAGTCACAGAGGAACCTTCTTCCACCGGTCTAAACCCAGAGAACACAGGCTCAGAGAAGGACCAGGAGAAGGTCCAGAGATGGAACAGTTCTCCATCAGAGGAGACGTCATAGAAGGACAGAGCTCCAGCCTCAGAGTCCAAGAACACACCCACTCTGCCAGAGGACAACCCCCTTTACCAGAGGACACGCCCACTCTGCCAGAGAACACGCCCCCTTTACCCGAGGACACGCCCCCTCTCTCTGAGCAACATGAGGGGGGGGGTCGTGTTCTCTCCATCACCAATGATCCACAGACTCCAGGACAGATCATTGTATCCAAACCCACTCTGCCGTCCACTCCGTCTGATCCCTCTGTAACTCACTGCGATAGAAACCCTCCAGTTCCAGTCCACCTCCCAGTAACAGCGCCCCCTCAGGCCAGTGCAGCTCAGGACCTGGAGGCAGTAGTCTGTGAACCTGTCGTCATGATCTGGATACTCCTCCTCCTCCTTCACACATGTCACAGTCTGATTGTCCTCAGACAGAAGGAGACGTCTGTGAGCTGTGTTTGGGTCCAGAGAGAACTCACAGGAGTCTGAAACACAAAACATTTCATCTTATTATTTTGTTGTAATTGTTTGTACGTTTAGTGGGATCGTACCTGTCATGAAAACTATTTAACTCAATCTTTCACCAGCAGACGTTTGTGAGCAAAAATAAAACTAGATTTATTTGGAATATAATAAACATATTTATATTGTGTAAATGAGGTGAGTTTGTTGTTTACAGTGTGGTCTGTGTAATCCCTCAGTCGTCCAGGTCTGATCCACAGTAAAAGCCAAAAGTAAAATCTGTCAGATGGACCAAAAGTTGTAGGAATGAAGATGTTGAAGGGTGAAGGGTTGTATGATTATGTTGAGTATAGTGGGGCAAAAGTATTTAGTCAGCCACCAATTGTGCGAGTTCTCCCACTTTAAAAGATGACAGGCCTGTAATTTTCACCATAGGTTCACTTCAACTGTGAGAGACAGAATGAGAAATAATCCAGAAAATCACATTGTCTGATTTTTAAATAATTTATTTGCAAATTATGGTGGAAAATAAGTATTTGGTCAATAGGTTCATCTCAGTACTTTGTTATATTCCCTTTGTTGGCAGTGACAGGTCGTTTCTCTGTTGCTGTAGTTTGGTCCATTCCTCCTGCAGATCTCCTCTAGACCAGTGAGGTTTTGGGGCTGTCGCTGGACAACAAGGACTTTCAACTCCCTCTAAAGATTTTCTATGGGGTTGAGATCTGAGATCACAGGGGTGTGACCAGCTGTGTGCTGCGGTCTCTGCCCTGGGGGAGGTTTCCATGGATCATGATAATATCCAGGTATTTACATAATAGCAACAGTTTCAAATTGTTATTAGAAGTGTTTCAGGGTGATTACCTGTAAACACTGTAACTGTAAATAGATGTGATGTAACATGGGCAGTACTATCAATATTCTTTCCAATTTCTCTAAAGTGACATGCCAGTCATCTATTGTCCCAGCCAGCCCCGCAAACCCCGCCCATGAACGGTGCAGTGGACAGTGGAGCAGCACCCGGTGTGAGGGCCCCACGTACCAGCCAGAAGATGAAGACCTCAGTCTCAGCACTGTCAAGTCAGTCCAGGCAGAGAAGGTTTATTAGCACTGCCAAGGTCCCTGGAAGTGTGTGTTCATGATTAAAACCTGCACTGGCACACTCAGGTTTATTCATTTGCACTTTACTTTAGTCTTTAAGCGTCTTTATTACGTTAATAAATTGTAAATAGTACTTTATTTTCCTTTGTTTAAGACATGTAAGATGAATGTAAATATTTGTAAAGAAAAACTTATAAATGTTTCAAAATATTTAATTTTTATCTATGAATTTTTCCAGTACACCAAATCATTTATCAAAGTGCTCCTTCCTCTCCTGGGCATCCCTCTCATCTCGCTCCCTCTGCATTTGTAAATCTTCTCTGTAGAGCTTGACCATTTCATTTTCCCGTTTCCTTTTTCTTCCTTTCCCTCTTCTGTTTTGTTGCTGCTGGTCCTCCTCCCGCTGCTGTTGCTGCTGCTGTTGCTCCTGCTGCAGTTCCACCACCTCCTCCTCCTCCTCCTGCAGCTGTCGGGCAGTACTTGGCCCTGGTGTGTACTCAGGGACAGAGGCGATGAGGACAGGGGGGTTGATGGAGGCCCTCTGCCCCAACACCTCATCCATGGGAACAAACCAGGGCCAAGTCTCAGCCGTGAGTTTCCCCTTCACACCTTCGCCGCTCTGTGGATACTTGCAGTCCTTTGACAGAACAAATGTTAATACAGGACATGTGAAAACAACATTAACACAATGGTTTATAAGTACAAATGAAAACAGTACACATTCAGATCATGTACATACTTTATATTTTGTCTGGAGATTTTCCCTTTTTTTTTTTTTTGCCTGAAGGGGGTGACCTTCCCCTCCAGGCCCAGCTTCTGCAGTATTTTTCTGAGTGACAGAAAAACATTCACAATTTACCCAATTATAAATACAGCAGCGTATAATACAATGACAATCAGAATGTTCTACAACACTTACACATTTCCATTTGTTCAGTTACTATGCAGCACATTCGCTCATTCCATTTATGTAGTTCATTATGTCTTTTTTTTTATATATTTTTGAGTCTTCTTTGGTAAAGAAGGTAGTTTTGATGATGATCAAATTAATAATTCCCATGTTTTTGTGAGCAACAGTCTACTGAAAAACAGGTACGTTTAGTTCTCCACTCAGATAAACATCTTCAGGGCCATCAGTGAGCCTCTTCTGTACTTCAGCTACAGAAGTACACACCTCTGCTCACAGAAGTACACGCCTCTGCTCACAGAAGTACAGGCTGTGGATAAGACGGGAATGAAATGGTGAAATCCAGGTTAAGTCATTACTATCCACATATGTACAAATGTAAAGGTATTAAATTCGCAGTAAGGGCAACTTTTATGTATTTCTAGGGTCCTTCTTATACAGTGTATACAGTGTTTTTGCACTTACTTCCACGCCGCCTGTGCAGAGAATTTGTCCCCTCTGAACAGGTGCACATTCTCCCCCCTCAGGCAGATAAACTCCCCCGTCTGCTCCTTGCTCCCTAAAGACAAAAGAATATTCTTAAATAAGGAAGAATATAAAACATTACGATTAATATACAAATATAGAAGTGTAAGCGATAATTCGCTCATTGTTTGGTCAGTTACACAGCGATTACTGTAAACTCTATTTAACAGGACTTGACTAAGTTGAGTCGCCTCATACAGATCTGAATTTAATTCTAACAGTTTCATGTAGCAACAGTTTCATGTCGCACTGTTGAACCAGTTGAATCCACGTGAAGCAGCACTTACATTTAAGCATGTACTCTACGCTGAACATTTTCTTCTCTTTTTTGCGTAGTCGCGGTGCATGATGGGATATAGAAGTTCAATTCAATTCAATTCATTTATTTTTGTAACGCCCAAAATCACAACAACAGTTGTCTCGAAGGGCGTTCATGTTTTGGTTGATGGGGGAAACCGGAGTACCCGGAGGAAACCCATCCAGACACGGGGAGAAACATGAAAAACTCCACACAGAAAGGCCTGGTGACCCGGGGATCAAACCAACCTTCTTGCTGTGAGACATGAGTGATGGCACTCAGTCACCGTGCCGCCAAGACACAAAAAACAAAACAACAGGAAGAATCAGACACAACAAGAAAAATCAGACACAACAGGAAAAATCAGACACAACAGGAAAAATCAGACAACATAAGAAATCGGCCAGGAGACCAGACGAGGAGGAGGAGAGCCGGGCGAGGAGGAGGAGAGCCAGGCAAGGAGGAGGTCCAACTGTCATCGGGGCATCTGAAAGAGATACACTCCACAGGGGGAGTGGGACAGGGGACAACATGTGAATAGCATTGCTGATGAGAAAATAGGGCAAAGTAGAGGATAGTGCTCAGGTTGCCATACTTCCCCCAGCTAGTTACTCCTACTGCAGCCTGTCTTATCCCGGGTTTTAATAACCCTAACTCCCTCACTAAGTAACCTGGTCATACGCTAAACCGAAGAGGAAGGTTTTAAGCCTGGTCTTAAATACAGAGACTGTGGGGGCCTGTTTAACATCAGCAGGGAGTTGATTCCATAGCACAGGAGCTTGGTAACTGAATGCTCTCCCTCCCACTGTACTTTTGGACACTCTAGGAACCACTAATAGTCCTGCATTCTGAGAGCGGAGTGCTCTGTTTGGCTGGTACGGGACAATAGCATCTTGCAGATAGGATGGGGCCATACCGTTTAGGGCTTTGTATGTCAGGAGGACGACTTTGAATTTGATTCTAAGCTCGACAGGAAGCCAGTGCAGATATTTTAGTACAAGTGCAAGTGCATGAAGTGTGCACGGATGCACGCTTCGGCCACGTCCGATCTCCATGGAAACGGTGGAAAGGGAAGGGCAGGTTTGTCGGGCGAGTAGGGTGGGTTTAAATGGGACAGCCCTTGTCGCACTGGAAATGACGTAACTGCCCTTCGACGCACACGTCCAATGGTGAATCTAAGGCCAACTGTCCTTCTGTTAATCAGTCTATGTGGTGTAACTGTAGATACAGCTCCATCCATAGCCCAATAATCCTATAGGTAGATTCTAAAAAAGATACAAAGAGAAGCTTTGTCTCCCACTTACACCTCATTTAAATTATAGTTAAACAAATGGTTCATTGAAAATCAGTCTTGTCACGACTAACATCCACCTCTCCATCTGCTCCTGTCTCCATCCTGCCTCTGTTTGAGTTTTGTTGTATGTCTGTTTGTGTCTGTGTGTGTCTGTGTGTGTCTGTGTGTGTCTGTGTGTGTCTGTGTGTGTCTGTGTGTGTGTGTGTCTGTGTCTGTGTGTGTCTGTTTGTGTCTGTGTGTGTCTGTGTGTGTCTGTTTGTGTCTGTGTGTGTCTGTTTGTGTCTGTGTGTGTCTGTTTGTGTCTGTGTGTGTCTGTGTGTGTCTGTGTCTGTCTGTGTGTGTCTGTTTGTGTCGGGGTGTGTCTGTGTCTGTCTGTGTGTGTCTGTTTGTGTCTGTGTGTGTCTGTGTGTGTGTGTGTCTGTGTCTGTGTGTGTCTGTTTGTGTCTGTGTCTGTGTGTGTCTGTTTGTGTCTGTGTGTGTCTGTTTGTGTCTGTGTGTGTCTGTTTGTGTCTGTGTGTGTCTGTGTGTGTCTGTGTCTGTCTGTGTGTGTCTGTTTGTGTCGGGGTGTGTCTGTGTCTGTCTGTGTGTGTCTGTTTGTGTCTGTGTGTGTCTGTGTGTGTCTGTTTGTGTCTGTGTGTGTCTGTGTGTGTCTGTGTGTGTCTGTTTGTGTCGGGGTGTGTCTGTGTGTGTCTGTGTGTGTGTGTGTCTGTGTGTGTCTGTTTGTGTCTGTGTGTGTCTGTGTGTGTCTGTGTGTGTCTGTGTCTGTCTGTGTGTGTCTGTTTGTGTCGGGGTGTGTCTGTGTGTGTCTGTGTGTGTCTGTTTGTGTCTGTGTGTGTCTGTGTGTGTCTGTTTGTGTCTGTGTGTGTCTGTTTGTGTCTGTGTGTGTCTGTGTGTGTCTGTGTGTGTCTGTTTGTGTCGGGGTGTGTCTGTGTGTGTCTGTGTGTGTCTGTTTGTGTCGGGGTGTGTCTGTGTGTGTCTGTGTGTGTCTGTTTGTGTCTGTGTGTGTCTGTGTGTGTCGGGGTGTGTCGAGGTGTGTCTGTGTGTGTCTGTGTGTGTCTGTGTGTGTCGGGGTGTGTCTGTGTGTGTCTGTTTGTGTCTGTGTGTGTGTGTCTGTGTCTGTGTGTGTCGGGGTGTGTCTGTGTGTGTCTGTGTGTGTGTGTCTGTGTCTGTTTGTGTCGGGGTGTGTCTGTGTGTGTCTGTTTGTGTCTGTTTGTGTCGGGGTGTGTCTGTGTGTGTCTGTGTGTGTCTGTTTGTGTCGGGGTGTGTCTGTGTGTGTCTGTGTGTCTGTGTGTGTCTGTGTGTGTCGGGGTGTGTCTGTGTGTGTGTGTCTGTGTCTGTGTGTGTCGGGGTGTGTCTGTGTGTGTCTGTTTGTGTCTGTTTGTGTCGGGGTGTGTCTGTGTGTGTCTGTGTGTGTCGGGGTGTGTCTGTGTGTGTCTGTGTGTGTCTGTTTGTGTCGGGGTGTGTCTGTGTGTGTGTGTCTGTGTCTGTGTGTGTCGGGGTGTGTCTGTGTGTGTCTGTGTGTGTCTGTTTGTGTCGGGGTGTGTCTGTGTGTGTCTGTCTGTCTGTGTGTGTCTGTGTGTGTCTGTTTGTGTCGGGGTGTGTCGAGGTGTGTCTGTGTGTGTCTGTGTGTGTCTGTGTGTGTCTGTGTGTGTGTGTGTCTGTGTCTGTGTGTGTCTGTTTGTGTCTGTGTGTGTCTGTTTGTGTCTGTGTGTGTCTGTGTCTGTGTGTGTCTGTTTGTGTCTGTGTGTGTCTGTGTCTGTCTGTGTGTGTCTGTTTGTGTCGGGGTGTGTCTGTGTCTGTCTGTGTGTGTCTGTTTGTGTCTGTGTGTGTCTGTGTGTGTGTGTGTCTGTGTCTGTGTGTGTCTGTTTGTGTCTGTGTCTGTGTGTGTCTGTTTGTGTCTGTGTGTGTCTGTGTGTGTCTGTGTCTGTCTGTGTGTGTCTGTTTGTGTCGGGGTGTGTCTGTGTCTGTCTGTGTGTGTCTGTTTGTGTCTGTGTGTGTCTGTGTGTGTCTGTTTGTGTCTGTGTGTGTCTGTGTGTGTCTGTGTGTGTCTGTTTGTGTCGGGGTGTGTCTGTGTGTGTCTGTGTGTGTCTGTTTGTGTCGGGGTGTGTCTGTGTGTGTCTGTGTGTGTGTGTGTCTGTGTCTGTGTGTGTCTGTTTGTGTCTGTGTGTGTCTGTGTGTGTCTGTTTGTGTCTGTGTGTGTCTGTTTGTGTCTGTGTGTGTCTGTGTGTGTCTGTGTCTGTCTGTGTGTGTCTGTTTGTGTCGGGGTGTGTCTGTGTGTGTCTGTGTGTGTCTGTTTGTGTCGGGGTGTGTCTGTGTGTGTCTGTGTGTGTGTGTGTCTGTGTCTGTGTGTGTCTGTTTGTGTCTGTGTGTGTCTGTGTGTGTCTGTTTGTGTCTGTGTGTGTCTGTTTGTGTCTGTGTGTGTCTGTGTGTGTCTGTGTCTGTCTGTGTGTGTCTGTTTGTGTCGGGGTGTGTCTGTGTGTGTCTGTGTGTGTCTGTTTGTGTCGGGGTGTGTCTGTGTGTGTCTGTTTGTGTCTGTGTGTGTCTGTTTGTGTCTGTGTGTGTCTGTGTGTGTCTGTGTGTGTCTGTTTGTGTCGGGGTGTGTCTGTGTGTGTCTGTGTGTGTCTGTTTGTGTCGGGGTGTGTCTGTGTGTCTGTGTGTGTCTGTGTGTGTCTGTTTGTGTCTGTGTGTGTCTGTGTGTGTCGGGGTGTGTCGAGGTGTGTCTGTGTGTGTCTGTGTGTGTCGGGGTGTGTCTGTGTGTGTCTGTTTGTGTCTGTGTGTGTGTGTCTGTGTCTGTGTGTGTCGGGGTGTGTCTGTGTGTGTCTGTGTGTGTGTGTCTGTGTCTGTGTGTGTCGGGGTGTGTCTGTGTGTGTCTGTTTGTGTCTGTTTGTGTCGGGGTGTGTCTGTGTGTGTCTGTGTGTGTCTGTTTGTGTCGGGGTGTGTCTGTGTGTGTCTGTGTGTCTGTGTGTGTCTGTGTGTGTCTGTGTGTGTCGGGGTGTGTCTGTGTGTGTGTGTCTGTGTCTGTGTGTGTCGGGGTGTGTCTGTGTGTGTCTGTTTGTGTCTGTTTGTGTCGGGGTGTGTCTGTGTGTGTCTGTGTGTGTCTGTTTGTGTCGGGGTGTGTCTGTGTGTGTGTGTCTGTGTCTGTGTGTGTCGGGGTGTGTCTGTGTGTGTCTGTGTGTGTCTGTTTGTGTCGGGGTGTGTCTGTGTGTGTCTGTCTGTCTGTGTGTGTCTGTGTGTGTCGGGGTGTGTCGAGGTGTGTCTGTGTGTGTCTGTGTGTGTCGGGGTGTGTCTGTGTGTGTCTGTTTGTGTCTGTGTGTGTGTGTCTGTGTCTGTGTGTGTCGGGGTGTGTCTGTGTGTGTCTGTTTGTGTCTGTGTGTGTGTGTCTGTGTCTGTGTGTGTCGGGGTGTGTCTGTGTGTGTCTGTGTGTGTCTGTTTGTGTCGGGGTGTGTCTGTGTGTGTCTGTGTGTGTCTGTTTGTGTCGGGGTGTGTCTGTGTGTGTGTGTCTGTGTCTGTGTGTGTCGGGGTGTGTCTGTGTGTGTCTGTGTGTGTCTGTTTGTGTCGGGGTGTGTCTGTGTGTGTCTGTCTGTCTGTGTGTGTCTGTGTGTGTCTGTTTGTGTCTGTGTGTGTCTGTGTGTGTCGGGGTGTGTCGAGGTGTGTCTGTGTGTGTCTGTGTGTGTCTGTGTGTGTCGGGGTGTGTCTGTGTGTGTCTGTTTGTGTCTGTGTGTGTGTGTCTGTGTCTGTGTGTGTCGGGGTGTGTCTGTGTGTGTCTGTTTGTGTCTGTGTGTGTGTGTCTGTGTGTGTCGGGGTGTGTCTGTGTGTGTCTGTTTGTGTCTGTTTGTGTCGGGGTGTGTCTGTGTGTGTCTGTGTGTGTCTGTTTGTGTCGGGGTGTGTCTGTGTGTGTCTGTGTGTCTGTGTGTGTCTGTGTGTGTCTGTTTGTGTCTGTGTGTGTCTGTGTGTGTCGGGGTGTGTCTGTGTGTGTCTGTGTGTGTCTGTTTGTGTCTGTGTGTGTCTGTGTGTGTCGGGGTGTGTCTGTGTGTGTCTGTGTGTGTCTGTGTGTGTCTGTGTGTGTCTGTTTGTGTCTGTGTGTGTCTGTGTGTGTCTGTGTGTGTCTGTTTGTGTCTGTGTGTGTCTGTGTGTGTCGGGGTGTGTCTGTTTGTGTCTGTGTGTGTCTGTGTGTGTCTGTGTGTGTCTGTGTGTGTCTGTGTGTGTCTGTTTGTGTCTGTGTGTGTCTGTGTGTGTCTGTTTGTGTCTGTGTGTGTCTGTGTGTGTCGGGGTGTGTCTGTTTGTGTCTGTGTGTGTCTGTGTGTGTCTGTGTGTGTCTGTGTGTGTCTGTGTGTGTCTGTGTGTGTCGGGGTGTGTCTGTGTGTGTCTGTTTGTGTCTGTGTGTGTGTGTCTGTGTCTGTGTGTGTCGGGGTGTGTCTGTGTGTGTCTGTTTGTGTCTGTGTGTGTGTGTCTGTGTCTGTGTGTGTCGGGGTGTGTCTGTGTGTGTCTGTTTGTGTCTGTTTGTGTCGGGGTGTGTCTGTGTGTGTCTGTGTGTGTCTGTTTGTGTCGGGGTGTGTCTGTGTGTGTGTGTCTGTGTCTGTGTGTGTCGGGGTGTGTCTGTGTGTGTCTGTGTGTGTCTGTTTGTGTCTGGGTGTGTCTGTGTGTGTCTGTCTGTCTGTGTGTGTCTGTGTGTGTCTGTTTGTGTCTGTGTGTGTCTGTGTGTGTCGGGGTGTGTCGAGGTGTGTCTGTGTGTGTCTGTGTGTGTCTGTGTGTGTCGGGGTGTGTCTGTGTGTGTCTGTTTGTGTCTGTGTGTGTGTGTCTGTGTCTGTGTGTGTCGGGGTGTGTCTGTGTGTGTCTGTTTGTGTCTGTGTGTGTGTGTCTGTGTGTGTCGGGGTGTGTCTGTGTGTGTCTGTTTGTGTCTGTTTGTGTCGGGGTGTGTCTGTGTGTGTCTGTGTGTGTCTGTTTGTGTCGGGGTGTGTCTGTGTGTGTCTGTGTGTCTGTGTGTGTCTGTGTGTGTCTGTGTGTGTCTGTGTGTGTCTGTTTGTGTCTGTGTGTGTCTGTGTGTGTCGGGGTGTGTCTGTGTGTGTCTGTGTGTGTCTGTTTGTGTCTGTGTGTGTCTGTGTGTGTCGGGGTGTGTCTGTGTGTGTCTGTGTGTGTCTGTGTGTGTCTGTTTGTGTCTGTGTGTGTCTGTGTGTGTCTGTGTGTGTCTGTGTGTGTCTGTTTGTGTCTGTGTGTGTCGGGGTGTGTCTGTTTGTGTCTGTGTGTGTCTGTGTGTGTCTGTGTGTGTCTGTGTGTGTCTGTGTGTGTCTGTGTGTGTCTGTGTGTGTCGGGGTGTGTCTGTGTGTGTCTGTTTGTGTCTGTGTGTGTGTGTCTGTGTCTGTGTGTGTCGGGGTGTGTCTGTGTGTGTCTGTTTGTGTCTGTGTGTGTGTGTCTGTGTGTGTCGGGGTGTGTCTGTTTGTGTCTGTTTGTGTCGGGGTGTGTCTGTGTGTGTGTGTCTGTGTGTGTCTGTGTGTGTCTGTGTGTGTCTGTGTGTGTCGGGGTGTGTCTGTGTGTGTCTGTTTGTGTCTGTGTGTGTGTGTCTGTGTCTGTGTGTGTCGGGGTGTGTCTGTGTGTGTCTGTTTGTGTCTGTGTGTGTGTGTCTGTGTGTGTCTGTGTGTGTCTGTGTGTGTCTGTTTGTGTCGGGGTGTGTCTGTGTGTGTGTGTCTGTGTCTGTGTGTGTCGGGGTGTGTCTGTGTGTGTCTGTGTGTGTCTGTTTGTGTCTGGGTGTGTCTGTGTGTGTCTGTCTGTGTGTGTCTGTGTGTGTCTGTTTGTGTCTGTGTGTGTCTGTGTGTGTCGGGGTGTGTCGAGGTGTGTCTGTGTGTGTCTGTGTGTGTCTGTGTGTGTCGGGGTGTGTCTGTGTGTGTCTGTTTGTGTCTGTGTGTGTGTGTCTGTGTCTGTGTGTGTCGGGGTGTGTCTGTGTGTGTCTGTTTGTGTCTGTGTGTGTGTGTCTGTGTGTGTCGGGGTGTGTCTGTGTGTGTCTGTTTGTGTCTGTTTGTGTCGGGGTGTGTCTGTGTGTGTCTGTGTGTGTCTGTTTGTGTCGGGGTGTGTCTGTGTGTGTCTGTGTGTCTGTGTGTGTCTGTGTGTGTCTGTGTGTGTCTGTGTGTGTCTGTTTGTGTCTGTGTGTGTCTGTGTGTGTCGGGGTGTGTCTGTGTGTGTCTGTGTGTGTCTGTTTGTGTCTGTGTGTGTCTGTGTGTGTCGGGGTGTGTCTGTGTGTGTCTGTGTGTGTCTGTGTGTGTCTGTGTGTGTCTGTTTGTGTCTGTGTGTGTCTGTGTGTGTCTGTGTGTGTCTGTGTGTGTCTGTTTGTGTCTGTGTGTGTCTGTGTGTGTCGGGGTGTGTCTGTGTGTGTCTGTGTGTGTCTGTGTGTGTCTGTGTGTGTCTGTGTGTGTCTGTGTGTGTCTGTGTGTGTCTGTGTGTGTCTGTTTGTGTCTGTGTGTGTCTGTGTGTGTCTGTGTGTGTCTGTTTGTGTCTGTGTGTGTCTGTGTGTGTCGGGGTGTGTCTGTTTGTGTCTGTGTGTGTCTGTGTGTGTCTGTGTGTGTCTGTGTGTGTCGGGGTGTGTCTGTGTGTGTCTGTGTGTGTGTCTGTGTCTGTGTATGTCTGTTTGTGTCTGTGTGTGTCTGTAGACAACGGTATGTTGTGTTTGTGGCTGAATGTGGTTTTCTGACTATAAGAATGGAGTTATATGTAAGAATGATTTTAGAGTGTAAATAATAACCTTGTTTTTATTCTATTGTATTTTATTTCCTACAGGTCGACATTTTACACCTGTCCCAGGACAACGGATGAAAAACAGCTCTCGGGCTAATTCTGGCATATTTACATGCAAATGTTTATTAATGTGCATTGTCCCTGAAATAAAAAAATGAAATAAATGAAACTGAATTCATATATTCTTAATGATTCAACAACAGTGGAGAAAATTTAAAAAAAGACATTAAAGAATATCTGGAAATTAATGATGGCAAAATTAAGCCCAAAATCTTATGGGATGCATTAAAAGCAGTTTTAAGAGGGAAACCTATCTCCCTAAGTGCATTTATGAAAATATAAAATAAAATAAAGGTCAATGTCTGGCAGATCTACAGGCAAAATTGAAACAGAGGCCAAACAGGGACAGCCAAAACACCAATGTGCATCTGAAATAAAGAGGGTGCAAAAACAAATCCATGAGATTTATAATCTAGAAGTGCAAAAAAGGTGACATTTTTGAAACAGAAACACTATGAGGTTGGAGCAAGATCAGCAATATCCTGGTCTTTAAATTACAAAAACAACAAAGGGAGAATACAGTTTATAAGATAAAAATATCCACGACTGGTCAGGTTGTAGACTCCAGGGAGAAAATTAAAGAATGTTTTGGGAAATTCTATCAACAGTTATATGCCCAACCATCAGAAGTTAATGAGAAGTGTATTGACCTTGAGCAGCCTAAAAGACTCACAGAATGAGATTTTAGTACAGCCCATTATAATTAAAGAAGTAAACTCTGCAATAACAAAGTTAAAATCTGGTAAATCCCCAGGCTCTGACGGGTTCACAGGAGAGTGGTATAAATGTCTGAAAGCGAGTCTGGCACCACTGTTGTTGCGAACATTTAACTGAGTGTTATAAACGGGTGAAATACCTCCCCCCTGGAGTGAAGCTGTTATTTCACTGATCCCAAAAGAAAATAAAGACAAACAAGAATGTGGAAATGATAGACCCTTAAGTGTCTCCAGTGTAGACTATAAATTATTTACTTCCATATTGGCATGTTGATTAGAAAATATTCTGCTAGAGATAATTAATCTAGCTCAGACAGGATTTACACATCAAAGACAAACATTGGATAGATAAAGATTAACGGTGATCTCTCAGACTCATTTCAGTTGGAAAGGGGAAGTAGACAGGGCTGCCCAATTTCTCCGCTCATATTTTCTCTGTTCATTGAGCCTCTTGGACAGTTGATTAGACAAAGTCTCCAAATGAAAGAGGTGACAATGGCAGGGGTCGAACATAAGGTGACAATGTCCATAGACGATGTACTAGTTTACACGGAGGAACCTGAGAAGTCATTTAATGAGCTGATGATGATGTTGAAAGAATTTGAGAATTGATCTGGTTACAGGCTTAATATTTCTAAAACAGAGTTGATGGCCATAAACATCACTGCTTCAGCAAAGCATGGTGCCAATTTTCACATTATTCCATGAAACTAATATTTTTATGATGAAAGGGAAAATTTGGAAGGTTTCCCATTAGGATAACATTGGCAGTTTGGCGCATCGCCATGGCAACACGGTGCAACAAAAAGCATGGGCCTTATTGACTTTATTGATTGGGATGACCCAATGGAATTTTGTGTCAAATTTGATAACATAATAATAATAATACATAATTTTCAGCCTTCGATACAAATTTATTTGTTATTCTGTAGGGGGCGCTGTCATTCCAAATTAATTTCTTTCACAAACAGTAGAATTAGACAGGAAAGTTAGCCAGGAAACTGATTTGAATTTGAGCCAAATCAGACTTTGTATGTGCAAACGGGAGCAAATTTTGACTTTTGAAAATTGTAAAAATTCCAATGGAAATCCATGTACCAAATTTCATGGCTCTACGGCAAAGTCGGGACGTCTCCCATTGATGCAATGTATTTTGACTTTTGCAGGGGGCGCTGTTGCGCCATTTTTTTATGCCCGATGATGCACCACATAAAAAAATAAATTTTTCGCCAGACCTGAATTTTGGGCAAAATTTGGTGAGTTTTTGAATATGTTCAGGGGTCAAATTCCTGCTCAAAGAGCAGAAGGAAGAAATAAAAAAATAAAAATAAATCATAATAATATTTTTAGCAAAAACAATATATCCAGTAACATTAGAAACACATATTATGTGTCTTTTGAAAGCTCTTGACCTTCCCATAGGTCAAGAGCACTCATCGTGGCAGAAGCAATAGGCCCTACGCCCTGTATGGGCTCGGGCCTAAACATTTGGGTGTCACAATGACTAAAGATCTATCAAAGTTATTTCAAACAAATGCGATTAAAGAGGATTTGCATAGATGGAGTCTTATCCCATTTTTAAATTGAACCTCTAGAGTAAACTCCATCAAAATGGCCACACTCCCTAAACTACTACTGGCCCTATTATTATTATTATGCCTCTCAGTTTGTTCCTCGTCTCTATTGGTGCAATAAAGATTATAAAGCAAAATGGAAGTAAATGGAGTTTAAAATGATAAAAAGTTCCCTGTGCAGGCCTTAATCAGTGATAGGAATCGGTGAATTAGGCAACTGCTGCATGAATCTAACCTTGAAGATTGGGGAAAAAGCTGTAGATTTGACTCTATTCAGATGGTGTGCTTATGATACAGACTTTTCCCCTAACAGAAGCGATTGTGTTTTTAAATCCTGGATAGGGAGGGGTTTCACCGCTTACTTGTCATTCACAGAGAGAAACACTTTCCTCAGTTTTCAGGTAATGAAAAATAGATTTGGCTAAATTCTGCTCCGCCTTAGTGGATGACTGGATTGATATAGTATCTGAAATATTTAGGATGGAAAAGCTAACTTACACAATAAACATTCAAAAAAAAAATGTATTGTATTTGGAACAAGTGGAACAATTATATCACCCCATTTAGAACAGACTTTTTGTAACTTCTCCATTTCGGGTGAAGAATTATTTTACTTCACTGTACAACACATATACAGTGTCTTACTCTTTGTTTTTCCTGTGAGCTTCTCGGTTCTTGTAAATAGTATTGTTTTTCCCTTTTATTCTTGTGATACACTAAAATGGGATGGGACTAAACGAACATGGTGCAGTTATGAAAAGTAGTACTTAAAAGAATAATGCTGTTTCATATCATATCTGAACTGGAAGGAATGTGTTTGTACTTGTAATGTCTGTTCCTCCTGAAATAAAATAAGGATTTTTAAAAATGCAGTCGAAAAAAGTCAAATCCATAATCTCCTGTAGGACAGTTGTTTCTCTGATGGTGGATTCAGGGCAGGTTCAGATCAGCTGATTCTCTGAGACCTCTGTACAATCTGTAGAAGACCCCGTGATCCTGTCCCACCTGAACTTGTCGTTCTCACACAGAGTAGCTCTATTCAAACACAGGATCACTGTTTGCACTGATGAAGGACGAGCAGCAGGTGGCGCTGTCCTGAGAACATGTCCAGAGCTCTGGATTAAGCAGGTCTTACCTCTGGTCTTCAGGAGGAGCCTCTCTAAATGCAGGAGGATTGTCTTTGGAGCGGTCACTTTTCAGAGACTCAGAGCTGGGTGCAGGTCTGGGTTTAGACCCGGGGCCAGGTCCAGGTGGGTCCATGTTGTAGGAGCTGGAATCAGAAGAGTCCATTTGAACACAATGTTTTCATGTATTTTTATTATGTATTTATTTATTTCTCTCATTTATATTTCATATGTAATATTTACTTTGCCTGTCCTGACCTTTTCTTGTGGAACCTTCAACATTTTAGTGAAATAAAACTAAAAATGTAAAGACAGAGCTGTGTCTGTGCAGTTTTATAAATGGCACTGTGCTCACGGCTGATTGATCCATGTTGGTTTTTCTAACTCTAAACCAGATCTTACCCTGGTCCAGAGCAGGTCGCCGTGTGGAGTCTGTTACCATGGTGATTCACACTGAACTAAACCAAACCTCTTTTCAGAGGCAGAAAACTGAGTTTCCTCAAACTAAACCTGAACTTAGCCCAAACTTAAACTAAACCTGCTTCTACCAACAGGCCTCAGATGTGGAGTTAATGTGAAATGTGTCTACGCCCAGAGGTCTGATCTGTGTCTCCCTCTGCTGGTCACAACCAGGACTGAACCAGGACTGAACCAGGACTGAACCAGGACTGAACCAGGACTGAACCAGGACTGAACCAGGACTGAACCAGGACTGAACCAGGACTGAACCAGGACTAAACAGATTATATAGAACTAGACTATGAACCCCGAGGCCAACCATGTTTACAGAGGTCCCAATAGGACAGGGTGACCACACATCCCTATTGACCCGGGACAGTCCCAGTTTGGATCCCTGTGTCCCCTGTCCCAGCAGACTTATCCAAAACCAGTGACTTGTCCCAGTTTTATAAAAGAAATATCCCGGATGTCTCTGTTTGACTAATCTGACCCCCGCACAGTAAAAAGTGAATATACTGTCATTAGTTTAGTTAAAAAACAGAAACCCGCATTTGAAAATGACAATAAGGCAAAAACGCACCAACAGAAGTCCCTCGGATTATAGATTATACACTGACCCAAAAGTGAGTGGAAAATGGACAGCGTACAATGTGCTCTGTGGAGTGTGTGCTCTTTGGAGTGTGTGCTCTGTGGAGTGTGTGCTCTGTGGAGTGTGTGCTCTTTGGAGATGGAGTGTGTGCTCTGTGGAGTGTGTGCTCTGTGGAGTGTGTGCTCTTTGGAGATGGAGTGTGTGCTCTGTGGAGTGTGTGCTCTGTGGAGTGTGTGCTCTGTGGAGTGTGTGCTCTGTGGAGTGTGTGCTCTGTGGAGATGGAGTGTGTGCTCTGTGGAGTGTGTGCTCTGTGGAGTGTGTGCTCTGTGGAGTGTGTGCTCTGTGGAGTGTGTGCTCTGTGGAGATGGAGTGTGTGCTCTGTGGAGTGTGTGCTCTGTGGAGTGTGTGCTCTGTGGAGATGGAGTGTGTGCTCTGTGGAGTGTGTGCTCTGTGGAGTGTGTGCTCTGTGGAGTGTGTGCTCTGTGGAGTGTGTGCTCTGTGGAGTGTGTGCTCTTTGGAGTGTGTGCTCTGTGGAGTGTGTGCTCTGTGGAGTGTGTGCTCTGTGGAGTGTGTGCTCTGTGGAGATGGAGTGTGTGCTCTGTGGAGTGTGTGCTCTGTGGAGTGTGTGCTCTGTGGAGATGGAGTGTGTGCTCTGTGGAGATGGAGTGTGTGCTCTTTGGAGTGTGTGCTCTGTGGAGTGTGTGCTCTGTGGAGTGTGTGCTCTGTGGAGTGTGTGCTCTTTGGAGATGGAGTGTGTGCTCTGTGGAGTGTGTGCTCTGTGGAGTGTGTGCTCTGTGGAGTGTGTGCTCTGTGGAGTGTGTGCTCTGTGGAGATGGAGTGTGTGCTCTGTGGAGTGTGTGCTCTGTGGAGTGTGTGCTCTGTGGAGTGTGTGCTCTGTGGAGTGTGTGCTCTGTGGAGATGGAGTGTGTGCTCTGTGGAGTGTGTGCTCTGTGGAGTGTGTGCTCTGTGGAGATGGAGTGTGTGCTCTGTGGAGTGTGTGCTCTGTGGAGTGTGTGCTCTGTGGAGTGTGTGCTCTGTGGAGTGTGTGCTCTGTGGAGTGTGTGCTCTTTGGAGTGTGTGCTCTGTGGAGTGTGTGCTCTGTGGAGTGTGTGCTCTGTGGAGTGTGTGCTCTGTGGAGATGGAGTGTGTGCTCTGTGGAGTGTGTGCTCTGTGGAGTGTGTGCTCTGTGGAGATGGAGTGTGTGCTCTGTGGAGTGTGTGCTCTGTGGAGTGTGTGCTCTGTGGAGTGTGTGCTCTGTGGAGATGGAGTGTGTGCTCTGTGGAGTGTGTGCTCTGTGGAGTGTGTGCTCTGTGGAGTGTGTGCTCTGTGGAGTGTGTGCTCTGTGGAGTGTGTGCTCTGTGGAGTGTGTGCTCTGTGGAGTGTGTGCTCTGTGGAGTGTGTGCTCTGTGGAGTGTGTGCTCTGTGGAGTGTGTGCTCTGTGGAGTGTGTGCTCTGTGGAGTGTGTGCCAGCTGATCTGAACTGGTCAAAAACAGGGCTGTTTCTGTAGTGAGCAAAACTGGAACCCCAGCATAATTATCCACTTTGGATAATTCTTTCAAACCTAAAACAAACTGTGCAAAGAGAAAGTCCGAACAGAATACGACGGGCCGTGTCACATTCATGACCATGTCCGTGTGTGTGACCATCTCTCTGCCTAATCTCATGTTCAGAGTGTGAAGGTTGCCCAGGTAGTCACCAGTCACAGCTCTAGGGACAACATGAGGTCGCTGTAAAGCGCCTGGAGAAGCCATAGCCGCTGTAGGACTGTGATAGGTGAAGCTCTCAGACAGGAGACACGGATGAAGTGTATCGATACTTTTCTCTGCCGCAGTTGCTTCTGGAGTCCGAATGGTCAAATCCACCTTTGGAGCATGGCTTTGTCTGGAAACGCCTTGTGCAGTAGCATGTAACTTCAGAGAGCAAACATCTGTAGAAGGTTGCTTAATGGCATCAAGTCATTCATCAGAAAGATCAGCCTGGTTCCTTTCATGTTTGGTGAAGCTTGTCAGAAAGCGGCTCATCTCTGCTTGCGGGTGTTGTTGCACATGATGTGTTAGACCTGGGAGTGTAAGAGGAAGTCACCTTAAAGCCTTTTAATGCATGCTCCCATTTATATACAACTCCCAGCAATCTTCTAAAGTTGCTGCATCATGCACGTGACATTTTGGTTGAAGATTGAAGATGAGCTTCACTGTACAATGGACCCCAGGGTTTGTAGCAGGGCTGCCATGAACCAGCACGAAATCAATCTCATTTTGGCTCACACTATTCATTCAAATGTAACATCTGTTGTAGACTGTGCAGTTATACATCCGCCCTTCAGGAAACTTATCATAAAATCCATGAAATTCCCTGTAGTCTGGTGGATTTTAGTTGAATAACTAGATGTAGCAGCCTGAGGATTATCTCCCCAGAGGCTTTTACCTTTATTCTTATTAGTACAAATATAAGGAACTTTTATTAACCTCACATGTTTTACACATGCTGCTGTTCATATGTGTCCAACTCCTGTGTCAGTGGTTCCCAGTGGAGCCCTAACCCCTCTCTGCTCTGCCTCTGCTCTCAGCACACTGAGCGCCCCCTGTCTGTGAATTCAGACACTACTACACTACAGACACATAGCCTATAGGACATCTGGTCTTTTATGTTTCTTTTAACACTTCACACACTTCAGTGCGGTGCTTAGTGCCATTAAATCCAAACAGTATCTGACCCGCCCGACCCAAGTTAAAATCCAACTAGCCTGAAAAAATGGGTTCAAATGTCAGGACTTGACACTAAACCCACACAAACAACAGCTCTCACTTTCTTACTCTGCCTCTTCTCTTTTAATGTTAATGTTATGATGATTATTTGTTTTGATTTGTTGTATTGATTTTAATGTCTTTCTTATTCTGTAAAACACTTTGAATAGCTCAAATTGTGCACAAAATAATTCAATTCATTTTATTTTTGTAACGCCCAAAATGACAACATTAGTTGTCTGAAGGGCGTTCATGTTTTGGTTGATGGGGGAAACCGGAGTACCCGGAGGAAACCCATCCAGACACGAGGAGAAACATGAAAAACTCCACACAGAAAGGCCTGGTGACCCGGGGATCAACCAAACCTTCTGCTGTGAGACATGAGCCACTCAAATAAACGTGCCTTGCCTTTATCTGTATCTGGTACAGTTACTTTTTCATTTGGTAGTATTCAGATTACAGTTACTTTTTACACCATCTTGTAAGTTTAGCTTTGAAATACACAGTATTAGTGAGGATAAATAAAAGCACCCTATTTTGGTGAGTGTGTGCACAATTTTTCCTTCTCTGAATAAAAGTATTTAGAGTATTCAGAATGCAGTAATCGGATTAGACCATGAGTCAGAATACATTTATATAGCTAAATACATTTTACTGCAGCATTGAGTATTATGTAACTACATACATTTTACTGCAGTTTTCTTCCATCACCGTCTTTAAGTGAGACAAACACATTCACATGGTTCACACAGCAACATAGACATTTATTGAGGTCAGCAGAAGAACAACATTTGCAGCCGTATGACGTGACAATCGTGTGGTCATCGCTCCAGTGTTTTTCAGTGCACCGACCAGGAGGGAGGCCGCAGTGTGCACTTTACATCACATGAATCACAAGTATAAAACTATAGTCTATTTCCACTGTACATTGAACATACATTAAAGGTCACATGCTGCTAAGTGTGGTGGTCACTTTGTTTTTCACCGGCCTCCTTTTTCCTGCATGACGGATGTTTACACTGTGTTGCCATGGTGACGGTTTAGCCATAAGGAAGCGGCACAGAGAGCGGTATGAGGAGAGGCCGGTGTGCAAATGCCACATCAGCCATGGTTACGTAGAGGGCACTGTGTAAAGCTATAGGAGAAAGCAGCAGGGGGCAGTGTAGTAAAGGTAGTACTTGTAATGGTACGTCAAATGGTAAAAGGGCAGTTCTGCAGCTCTACAACAAGCCAATGTTTTTAAAAGGCGACTTACTCTAACCTTCCATTTATTAAGTCATATATTTTATAGTGTTTTTCATAGATTCTTTTTCCAGACCAAGGTTGCATTTGTTTTCATCCCTAACAGTTTTTGACCGCTCACTAGCGCTTCAGAGCGGTCACATGATGTTGCTGTGTTGTGTCCGACTGCAGTCTTCTTCAGGATCATAGCAACCAAAGAGACGATCCGGAGTCAGACTGTTGAAGGCGACGCCCCTTCCCGCTGGTTTAACAGGGAGTGGGCGCTTAGCAACGCTGTCAATCAAACTTGTTGCTAACTCTAGCGGGAGAGACCTCGGGGAAAGAAGGCGCATAATTTGTCTGTTATTAATGTTCATATCTTGATTTACAGACACAATAGTGAAATAAAAACCCCAGGATCATGTAGAGGGTTAATACGAACATTTAAGACCAAAGTGCAGAATGATGAGTCTGACAGCAGCAGGTACAGAGACAGGGGACACAGTTTTTACATAGAAAGTGAATTGGAGCCAGAGTCGATGGAGCCGGGACTGCGAACATGATCAATTCCTGTTTTGAATACTGTAGCTAACAGGTTGTGTATGTCCATTCTGTGTCCAAAACATGTTTAAATCAGCTGACCAGTCAGATCACAGCAACATGTGACCACCCTGAGGCGCTAGTGAGCGGTCCAGACTGTCGAGGATGATCAGACCAGATGGATCTTAATGGACCATTGTAAATTCAAACTTTTAAATTCAAATAATTGTATGTATTTGTAAATGTATTCATGAGTTTCAGCTGTTACATAGGAGACATTTTCAGGACTTCATGGTTCAAAAGACCCCTGGCAACAGTTGTGATTTTTCATCGCTCTGAAGACCACGGATGGGCTACCTTCACAAAACATCAAATATCTGGACGGAAAAAGAGAACGCATTTATTTAGTCAAATGTAATTTTTTATAATTTGGTATGATTTGGTGAAGAGTTCTGTGTCTGATTTGGAGTCAGATTAAAAAAGAAAAATGTATTCAATAGCATTAAAGCCCAACTGTGTAACATTTTCATTCAATAAAAAGAACTAGAATAAAATTATGGAGACTGTGCTGGTGTCATTGTTTGTGCCGTGTGTGTTTGTGTCATGTGACCGTGTTTGTGTCATGTGACCGTGTTTGTGTCATGTGACCGTGTTTGTGTCATGTGACCGTGTTTGTGTCATGTGACCGTGTTTGTGTCATGTGACCGTGTTTGTGTCATGTGACCGTGTTTGTGTCATGTGACCGTGTTTGTGTCCTCTTCATTTGCATAAGAGGAAACAGGAAGACACAGAACAGCCAGCATCATGAGGACTCGTCTGTATGTCTCTCAGTTGTCCAGGTCTGATCCACAGCAAAAGAAATATATAAAATTTAAACTGGATAAAAGTTTTAGAGTGAAGACGTTTGGCTGCTCATCCAAGCCGCTTCTTCAGTTCTGGTCTGCTGGACACTGTCTTATATCTGTCTGAAAGGCGGAGCTAATTACACTGAAACTAAGACACCTGTTTGTTTACAGTTTCAGACTTTCTGCCCATTACAGAAAGTTTGTAATGGGCATTTTCCATTTGACAACTTGTAGCGTGGGCCCACCAGGATCATTTGTACCCAGGGCCCAGAATTTATTGCTACACCCCTGCATTGAGCTCCACTAAGTGTGAAGTGTGCCTGAGTCATATTTAGCATTCGGGCCCTAGCGGGTGCTCTCACGCCTATAAGCATACTGGCTCTTAGCATACTGGCTATTAGAATATTGACTATTAGCATACTGGCTATTATACTGGCTGTTTTTACTCTGCACTCCTCTGTTTTAATGTTAATTTTATGATGATTGTGATTATTTATGTTTTGATTTGTGTGATTTTAATGTCCTTATTCTGTAAAGCACTTTGAATTACTTTGTGTGCGAATTGTGCTATACAAATAAACTTTCCTTGCCTTGCCTATTAGGATATTGACTATTAGCATACTAGCTATTAGCATATTGGTTGTTAGCATACTGGCTAGCGCTATTGTTTTCCTTGTTTTGATTTAGGTGAGAGGATGGAGTTATAAATAGGAGATAAATTATGTCTAAGATCCACATTCCTGTTCAAAGATAGATTCTCATTCCAAACAAAAAAAGCTCCTTTCACTCTCCTCTCAAACCTTTTCCTTTGTTAGGGTCAGATCTGTACCTCACTATCTTCAAAGGAGTGGTTAGTGTCTTTAAGATGGAGATGCACAGCAGACTGGGGATCTGAGCTGCTCTCACAGCAGTGTTGGTACATTCTTTTATGGAGTGGCTCTTTAGTTTCTCCAGTATAACGCTCTATGCCCTGGCGCTACCATGAGATAGAGTTTAGATTTTGTTATAACGTAAACATCTTTAGTCAGAAAAATACTATGTCTTTACAATATATACATAATTAGCAGTTTATGTAAAAGTATGTTAGCCTGTTTAGCACTTGTGTGTGTCTACAGGTGAGGCTACATTAAGCTATAAGGCCATGAGGGGAAGGCAAACAAAATGGAGGACAGTGAGCTGCAATTTAGCACTAACTCCATAGCTGTGAAGTGCTAATGCTAATGCTAATGCTACTAACATGTGCATGAGGTACAGTTTGCACCACAGTAGATTCAGCCTGCAGAGGAGAGACATTCTTATGTAGCATGTCACTGTTTACTAATCAAACAGTCATCATTGTACATTTCTTCAAGTTTAGAACCAAATGCCCTGTGGCTCACACCACACTTTACATTTGAATTACATGAGATCAAGACGTTAGTATCTTTGTAGAAAGTGCCCCAAACTCCTGTTTTGGTAATTCTAAATCAAATCATTTTACATGATCCACGTCATAACACGAACATGTCATAAAATGAACATGTCATAACACAATCTTAAAATGGATAATATATAAAGAAAAGAATATTTGTGGCCACCTGCTGCATTTGTGTTCTTCAGGATGTGGGGCCTTATGTGCTAGTTTACGGCTAAAAACAACTCTGGAGAGAAAAATCAATATATATAATAATAACAATTTTCTGAAATTCCACATGCAGATCAGGTTGATCTGGGGACATTTTAGTTGTCTGTATATTTCCATATATTTGTATAGCAAATAATACGTAATATTGAGAGAACTTTTTTGTTCATGTTCTGAAATGTTTTCATATTTGAAGAAATATACAATAGCAACATTGTTAAAAAAGAGGCTGCTGATAAAAGGCCACTGATGAAACATTCTGAGGTATTAAGCCAAACGAAGCTGCTCCTAAAAGACCTGTGTAACAGCAGCCAAGCACTAAGGTCATGTGACCTGAATGAAACAATGTGAAAATGCAGCTGTCAGAGTTTACTTCCTGTTTATGTGATCAACTTTAAAGACAGACTCTGAGCATTGCCTTTGTCAACTTTCCTTTTGAATAAAGGACTTAAAGTATTAGTATCACACACACACAATCATCCAGTCATCGATAATGTACTTTTTGATTGATTACTGAACATCTAATCACGATCCACTAACCAACCGTGATGCGTCTTTTGCCTGATCTGTCTACATTCACCACAGAAGTCTTCATAAAGTCACTTCCAGCTGGGTTTCGGGCTGCGGCCGGTCACCAAGTCTTTGGTTGCAATGGACTTTTCTGAAAAACTACTCGCCTTGCGCTGGTCCTCTCGTGAAGCTGGAGGGGGCGGGGTCTCACTTCGGTATGAGCTACGACTGGCTGCTTTCACACTTTGCACTCTTCTCAGTCCTGCAGCTTGGGGGCGCTCCTCTGAGGATGTGGGCTTGTTCTGTTTAGCCTGTTTTGCTAGAACAGATGGCGTACGGGATGGTGTTGAGGGCTCCTTCTTGCTCCTCGAAGAAAATGCCACTGTGTTCCGTGCAAAACTTGGTACTTCCGACACACTCTTAGCTGTGTTTGGGCTATAGTTTTCAGAATTAGCTTGTGGTTGAGCTTGTGCTAACGCTCTCATTGTTGACCTACACATTTTTTCTTCCGGTTTGGGAATATTGCGCAGCGGTTTAGCACTTGGTTTGTGGGTGTTAGCTTTCCTGGGTGTGGACTCTCTGGTCCATCGTGACGCAGATCCGGTAAGACCTCTTTGAGCTTTGGACTCGTCAGGCGGCATGCTAGAGTGCCGCGGTGTTCTCGTAGCCTTCTCACTCCGGCCTCTCGCTGGCGTGCTTTGATCTCTCAGCGTTCTGCGCGTTTCTGTATTTTCTGTTTGTCTATCTGCTCTTCTGCTGCTTCCAGATCTTGTTTGCTTGCTAATCGGCACCACTCTCCTCATACCCTGAGTTTCATTGCTAGTTAGCGTTCGGACACCACGGCCAGCTGCGCTATTCTTGCTAGATTTAGCAACTTTACCTTTAGCTTGCTTCTTACTGGCTATTTGTGTTTCTTTCTCGGTGCCTTGCTTGCCCTCTGCTGTTTCTGCACTTTCCGTGTCCCACTCCTCTGTTTGGCTAACAAAGCTAGCATCGAAATCCACACGGTTTGGTGCAGAGGTGTCGCTAGTTGACAGCTCATTTGGAGATTCTAGGTTTGACGACACAGAACTGGGATTTTGTTCTTGGTTTTTGCCTGTTCTGAATAGGTCTGTTTCAGAGTAATCCAGTGTAACTGAGCAGTCTGTTTCGGTGCAGTCTATAATGTAAAACGCGGGCGTCTTGTTGGATACAGAGGGGTCCAGGGGAAGGTTTGTGTCACACGTTGTAGATGAAATCGTACTGTCAAACTCCTCGTTTTCCTTTGCAAACGATCCAGATTTTTGAAGAGGATGGGACTCCTCTTCCATAGCTGCCGTTGGGGGTTTTTGGATGGTTTTATCTCCGGAGTCCACATACACTTCAGGATTGTCACGTTCAAAGGTGGTCACAACTCTATCCTCTGGTCTTACAAAGGGCATTTGGTTGCTGTTGTCGTTGGGGCTGGGCAGCTCAAACGACCGCGGCCCCTGGACTAAAGTGTGTTTCTCTACACTCACGTTCATCAGTCCGGAAACATTTGTGTTGGGGACTTGTGCGGCATTTGGAAAGACACAAAATGGCCGTGGCAAGGCGCTGCCCTCCGACACAGAGGAGTACTGATTATTGTTACTGTAAAAGTCTGTGTTGTCATTTAGCCCGGAGGTGGAACACCTAGCAAGCGGGCTAACTGGCTCTGTGTCTGTGCGTCTGTCCCAGCCCAGCTCTCGGTTGTCATCTTGGGCTGGCATCCATGGAGCGGTTCTTCTCTGGTGAGGTCTCCCTGAGCGCGGTAGGCTGTTGAACTTAGAACAGTCGTTGTCATTGCGCACAAAGACGTCCATGTAGCCTTGCAGCTGCCGGTCTGCTATGCTGGTCATGGTGTGGCGGTGGCGACGGGCACTGGTGGAGCGGCTCAGGGGGTTGTGAGGGCTCTGGGAGCGGTGTAAGAACTCCAATAGGCCGTCCTTGGTCAGCATATCCACATCGGTCTCGCTGCTGCTGCGTCCGAAGCCTCCGCTCTGGTCAGGACCGGACCAGGCGCTGCGACGCTCCTCCAGCTCCCGCAGGCGGCGCTGACGAGCCGCCTCCTTCAGCTCGCGCTCTGTGTTGTCCTGAGAAGAAGGCAGATTGTTATTATTCAAATGCTATGTATTCTGTTTTCAGTTTTTCTTGGAATGCATATATCTACAGTATTTATTAAGGATGCCCCAATCCAAATTTTTCTGTCCCTAACTCGAACTTAAGTCTCTTTACATCTGAAAGCCCAACCAGGAGATATTGACTGAACAGATCCAGCTCATTTTTCAGTATCGGCACCGATATTTGATACCAGTATCGGTATTGGTGCATCCCTAATATTTATTGGTTTTGCTTTGTTGTATTGTGATTTGAATGTTTTTGTTCTGTACTTTCTATATGAACAGTGCTGGACAAATAAACCTGCCTTAGTGAAATATTTTCACCAACCAATATTGAAATGGTTTTAAACAATTAATAGAAGATGCCATAAGTGCCTTACGCACAGACACAAAAAACAGCCTTCTGTGATGAGCAAACGTCTCTATATATGGCTGCCCGTCGAAGGTACAGGGTGTATTTTTAAATAAGAAACTCAAAACAAGCCTAGGATCCAGAATACACACATCTCCAAAACTTGAAGAATGTCCATCCAGGATGGACAGGACACTGAAGAATGTCCATCCAGGATGGACAGGACACTGAAGAACACTGTGGATTTCTGCAGAACGAGCGAAATGGGGTGAGAAAGGCTTCACAAGTCACTGAAAAAAATGTGTCTGACTGCACGAAAACAATGAAGATGAAGACAACAATGAAGATGATGAAGTCAATGTAGATGATGACAATGACATTTGGTCCAGGCTCGAGGTGACAGGTGGAGACCAGACCGATCACACTCGTGTCATTAATGAACAGGTTATGTATTTCCTACATAGAATCACAAACAAAAGTCTGGACACAGCCTCAGATGGTAGAGCATTCGTCCACTGATCCTGAAGGTTGGTGGTTTGAATCTCACTCTCACAGATGGATGCTGCTGTTGTGTCCTTGGGCCGGACACTTCCCCCCCTTGCCCCCAGTGTCTGTGTACACTGGTGTGTGAATGTGTGAATGTGTGAGTGGTTCCTTGATGTAAAATGCCATTTCTAATTGTACATATTTCTTAATTCTCTAAACTGGTCGTGTGCATAATGTTTTATACATGATGTTTTCTGCCCTGGTGCACTGTGGCTGTGGTCATGTGACTGCGTGGGCACTGACCTTGACTGCCTTCTTAAACTTGTGGCAGAAGTCCTGGAAGATCCTGAAGCACTCGTCCAGTTTGAACGTGTCCTTGTCCTCGCAGAAGAAGTCGATGAGGCCGTTTCCCTCTTTACGCAGCTCCAGTCTCCTCTTCTTCAGATCCTGCAGAGTCTGGGCCGCACTCTGGGACACAGCAGAACTTAGAACTTTTGTACGGCATCAATAGTGGGACTTTTGATATCACAAACAACACGATATCTGTGATATAGTTTGATCTTCATTATGAACGTGAGTCACCTTGAGAAAGGGCTGGAGCTGCTGCTGGAGATCCTGGTCTCCCTGAACCTTCTCCTCCAGAGTTCTGATGCGGACGTACAGAGAGGAGAACTCTGTCTCTATGTTCTCCACCGAGATCCTACAAAAACACAGAGCAAGGTGGAGATGGTTTATCTGCCTTTCAATCCTCAGCCTTTCGTTTCATAAGTTTAAACCCATCACTCTATGAAAAAGTAGGTTGGCCATTGCCATCTGTCAGAAGAACAACATTGTATAAATGTATTTATTAGATGTATTTATTAAAGGTATTATAATGTATAAATGTGTTTATGGGACTACAATGGCAGACTCAATATCTCATTTGTTTGTTGAACTCTTAATCCCAGATCTAATAATTAATAATGTGGAGGTAAACATTTATACTTACACCTGCTCCTGTTTTTAATGTATAGTTTTGTAATATTTTAAATGTAGCCAATATTTGGAACCAATATTTGTTTCTGCTTTGACCCAATCTCTGTTCACCTCCAGGGCAGTGTCTTTTTGAACAGACTTTATAAATGAGTTTATATATAGGCCTGTCAGAATCATCACTACATCGTCATTCAGCCCATTTCGAAAGATATAGGGGCAAGTCATTTGGAATGTCATTCGGGCTTGAGAAGTGTAACCGGATGGTGACAAAGAGAGGGAAGGTAGTCCACACAGAAGGGGTCTCACTCCCCACAAACAAGCAACCTTGAAGAGGAAACAAGGAAAGCAGCCACGGCCAAATACCTCAGACGAGTAAGGCAAGTCCTAAGGAGTCAGCTCAATGGCAAGAAGACCCAGGCAATAAACAGTTATGCCCTGCTAGTAATCAGATACCAGCAGGAGTCATGAGCTGGCTAAAGGAGGAGATACAGACCACAGATGTTAAGAGATGAAAGCTCCTGACCATGCAGGGATAAAAATTCAGCACCCTAAGACTACACGCGAGCCGTAAGGAAGGAGGCCCAAGACTAGTGAGTGTGAGAGCCACAGTCCAGGATCAAACGTCCAACATCCATAAGTACATCAAGGACAAGGCCCCAACAGATGACGTGATCAGTGTCTCAGACAGTGGAGTACAGAGGAAGAGGTGCTGGAAGAACCATCATGGGAGGACAAGCCCCTGCTTGGGATGTACCACCGGAACAGAACTGAAGTGACTGATGTTAATTAATCCTACCAGTGACTTGAGAGAGCTGGACTGAAGGACACAGGCACTCATCCTGGCTTCAGCACTAGAGCGATAGAGGCCCAGATCTACCAAACCAGACAATACCCAAGGTGTAGGCTGTGCAAAGAGGCCCCTGAGACAGTCCAGCACATAACTGCAGGTGTAAGATGCTGCAGGGAAAGCAAACGTGGAGCGACATAACCAAGTGGAGCCAATGTACAGAAACATCTGTGCAGAGTACGGACTGGAGACCTCAAGGTCAAAGTAGGAAACACCTCCAAAGGTCATGGAGAATGAGCCAAGATCCTGTGGGACTTCAGATACAGACTGACAGAATGGTGATGGACGAACCGGACATTGTGGTGGTGGATAAACAACAGAGCAAAGCCGCTGTGGTGGACATCACGGAACCAACTGATTTGAACATCAGGAAAAAGGAACATGAGAAACTAGAGAAATACCAGGGGCTATATATATATATATATATATATATATATATATATATATATATATATATATATATATATATATATATATATATATATATATTTATGGGACTCTATTTGAAAATGGTTCATTGGGATTATCCTGAATTACTTAAACTGTAGCTTTAATATTTTCATTGATCTCAATATTTATATGGTGCTTCAAAGTTTGTTAAAGTGACAGGTCTGTTTATGTAAAAACTAAATACCAAATATAAAGATTCTGATGAGATGAGGTGTCTTCATCGGTAAAGTCAAAGTCACTTTCTGTTGTAGACTTACATAAGAGAGCTGCATTACACAGGGACGACCTTGAGACGTGTGGCTGCAGACTGCAGCAGTCTCTGCAGTGCCTCGCTCTAGCACTTTCTGCTATACACCAACAAATACTTTCTACTGCATATTAACATCAACAGCACGTTTATCCTCTGCCTCAAATATGACCGTTAAATCAGCCCTACTGTGCTTGTGTCTCTATGGTTCTCATCTCTGTGGATCATTTTGTTATAATTTACACATTTTAAATCACAATATTCATCCACACAGTAAAACATGGTTAAAGATGTGAACAGCTTGGACAGGTCTGATTTAAAGCCACACTGTGGAACATGGTTAAAGATGTGAACAGCTTGGACAGGTCTGATTTAAAGCCACACTGTGGAACATGGTTAAAGATGTGAACAGCTTGGACAGGTCTGATTTAAAGCCACACTGTGGAACATGGTTAAAGATGTGAACAGCTTGGACAGGTCTGATTTAAAGCCACACTGTGGAACATGGTTAAAGATGTGAACAGCTTGGACAGGTCTGATTTAAAGCCACACTGTGGAACATGGTTAAAGATGTGAACAGCTTGGACAGGTCTGATTTAAAGCCACACTGTGGAACATGGTTAAAGATGTGAACAGCTTGGACAGGTCTGATTTAAAGCCACACTGTGGAACATGGTTAAAGATGTGAACCTTTTGAGCAGAGCTGATTTAGCCTGTGGGATTTCTGTGGTGTACAGCAGGTTAATGCAACTCGTCATTAAAACACAGACACATTCACTTCCATTTTGTAACACTAATTTATGCTTCGTTTCATCTGAGATATAAACCTGAGGCGGCTTATAGTTTAAAGCAGCACTGCGTAACTTCAGGGGTCCGTGGACCTTCTTGTCTCCAAGGAGATGTTCTTGCGTTGCCTGGAATATGTGTGTTGAAACTGATGATTTCTTTGAGAGACTAGTTCCTAAAACTTACCAGATTAAAACAACAAATATTCACCAGTATCACGTTAGCTGCCCCCCTCTGTGATAAATGTGATTGGCCAAGACAATTGTGATGTCATCTGAAATCCACCAATAGGAGCTGTGTGTTATACCTGGCTGCACTCTGGACGTCCTGGAGCTTCTCTGGAAACCTGAGCAGATTCTCATCTTTCTTCTTTGCCTCCTGTGACAACAGATATGAACAGGGTCAAATACTGGGTCAAATACTGGGTTAGACACTGGTAATTTAAAAAGGTTACTTCATTTTGAATCTGATAAAGTAAAAACACAAGTTAAATCTGTGTTTTATTGATGTAAAGTTGAAATGATGTGCTTCTTTCTGAAGGCTTAAAGGATGACTCTGTGGTCATGGTTTTACACTTTTACCTCTGAATGTTTCTGTAAAGCTGTTCCGGAGTTCTGTACGTAGGAAAGACACGTGACAGACTCTGACGGGACTCTGCTCACCTGACGGGACTCACCTGACAGACTCTGCTCACCTGACGGGACTCACCTGACAGACTCTGCTCACCTGACAGACTCTGCTCACCTGACGGGACTCACCTGACAGACTCTGCTCACCTGACAGACTCTGCTCACCTGACGGGACTCACCTGACAGACTCTGCTCACCTGACAGACTCTGCTCACCTGACGGGACTCACCTGACAGACTCTGCTCACCTGACAGACTCTGCTCACCTGACAGACTCTGCTCACCTGACAGACTCTGCTCACCTGACAGACTCTGCTCACCTGACGGGACTCACCTGACAGACTCTGCTCACCTGACAGGACTCACCTGACAGACTCTGCTCACCTGACAGGACTCACCTGACAGACTCTGCTCACCTGACAGGACTCACCTGACAGAGCCACAGGTGCGATGGAGGCATGACTTTTATGAGTGAGACAGTGTGCGGGAGTTTTCTTAAAACCTTTCAGTTAAAAATGCTGTAAATTATGTAATGTATGTATTATGTAAATTATTTTAAAAAGAATAACCAAAAATAAAATAAATCATCATCAACTGAGTGATCTACCAAGCTCCTGGGTCCTGTTCCGAGTTTTTGAATTCTCTGACTTTATATCATGTCTAGGATTCACTTGGAAAAGGACATTTTAATGTAGATATTGACAATGGCCTTGGTAATGACTTCAAAGCACCACTAGATGGCACCTGTTTTACTCAGAATTTGACTAAACCAACCCACAGTCACAAGCACACACTGGTGTGTCCTCAAAACTGAAGAGAGATGAAAAGATTTACAATGGAACTTTAACAGTCACATCAAATCAGTAACATCGGCAGCTTTTCACCATCTAAAAACATGTCAAAAATTAAAGGTAAACTGTCAAAACCAGACTTGGAGAGACATCCATGCACTACATCCAGAATGATGATGTTCAGGTCCTGACTAGAACCAGGAAGTACCTCACACATGTGTCCTGTGCTCAGGTCTAGAACCAGGAAGTACTTCACACATGTGTCCTGTGCTCAGGTCTAGAACCAGGAAGTACTTCACACATGTGTCCTGTGCTCAGGTCTAGAACCAGGAAGTACTTCACACATGTGTCCTGTGGCTCAGGTCTAGAACCAGGAAGTACTTCACACATGTGTCCTGTGGCTCAGGTCTAGAACCAGGAAGTACCTCACACATGTGTCCTGTGGCTCAGGTCTAGAACCAGGAAGTACTTCACACATGTGTCCTGTGGCTCAGGTCTAGAACCAGGAAGTACCTCACACATGTGTCCTGTGGCTCAGGTCTAGAACCAGGAAGTACTTCACACATGTGTCCTGTGGCTCAGGTCTAGAACCAGGAAGTACCTCACACATGTGTCCTGTGGCTCAGGTCTAGAACCAGGAAGTACCTCACACATGTGTCCTGTGCTCAGGTCTAGAACCAGGAAGTACCTCACACATGTGTCCTGTGGCTCAGGTCTAGAACCAGGAAGTACTTCACACATGTGTCCTGTGGCTCAGGTCTAGAACCAGGAAGTACTTCACACATGTGTCCTGTGCTCAGGTCTAGAACCAGGAAGTACCTCACACATGTGTCCTGTGGCTCAGGTCTCTGGCTCCTGTGGCTCAGAGACACAGCTCTGTGTGTACAAGTCTCTCCATGGACCAGCACCAAAGAACATCCCCCACATGAGCCACATGAACCATCTCACACTCTGAGGACTAAACCAGGACTGAACCAGGACTGAACCAGGACTGAACCAGGACTAAACCGGGACTGCACCAGGACTAAACCGGGACTAAACCGGGACTAAACCGGGACTAAACCGGGACTAAACCGGGACTAAACCAGGACTAAACCGGGACTAAACCAGGACTGAACCAGGACTGAACCAGGACTGAACCAGGACTAAACCGGGACTGCACCAGGACTAAACCGGGACTAAACCGGGACTAAACCGGGACTAAACCAGGACTAAACCGGGACTAAACCAGGACTGAACCAGGACTGAACCAGGACTAAACCGGGACTGCACCAGGACTAAACCGGGACTAAACCGGGACTAAACCGGGACTAAACCGGGACTAAACCGGGACTAAACCAGGACTAAACCGGGACTAAACCAGGACTGAACCAGGACTGAACCAGGACTGAACCAGGACTAAACCGGGACTGCACCAGGACTAAACCGGGACTGCACCAGGACTGAACCAGGACTGAACCAGGACTGAACCAGGACTAAACCGGGACTGCACCAGGACTAAACCGGGACTGCACCAGGACTAAACCAGGACTAAACCGGGACTAAACCAGGACTAAACCGGGACTAAACCGGGACTGCACCAGGACTAAACCGGGACTGAACCAGGACTGAACCAGGACTGAACCAGGACTGAACCAGGACTGAACCAGGACTAAACCAGGACTGAACCAGGACTGAACCAGGACTGAACCGGGACTGAACCAGGACTAAACCGGGACTGCACCAGGACTAAACCGGGACTAAACCGGGACTAAACCGGGACTAAACCGGGACTAAACCAGGACTAAACCAGGACTAAACCAGGACTAAACCGGGACTAAACTGGGACTAAACCAGGACTGCACCGGGACTAAACCGGGACTAAACCAGGACTGAACCAGGACTGAACCAGGACTAAACCTGGACTAAACCAGGACTGCACCAGGACTAAACCGGGACTAAACCAGGACTAAACCGGGACTAAACCAGGACTGCACCGGGACTAAACCGGGACTAAACCGGGACTAAACCAGGACTAAACCAGGACTAAACCAGGACTGCACCAGGACTGAACCGGGACTAGACCAGGACTAGACCAGGACTAAACTGGAACTAAACCAGGACTAAACCAGGACTGAACCAGGACTAAACCAGGACTAAACCAGGACTGAACTGGGACTAGACCAGTACTAAACCAGGACTAAACCAGGACTGAACCAGGACTAAACCAGGATTGAACCAGGACTGAACCGGGACTGAACCGGGACTAGACCAGGACTAAACTGGAACTAAACCAGGACTGAACCAGGACTAAACCGGGACTGAACCGGGACTGAACCGGGACTGAACCGGGACTGAACAGGGACTAAACCGGGACTAAACCGGGACTGAACCGGGACTAAACCGGGACTGAACCGGGACTGAACCAGGACCAGGACTAAACTGGAACAAAACCAGGACGAAACCAGGAAAAAACCTGGTGAGCCAGTGTTTGAGTTTTGTGCAGTTAAACCTTAGCTGTGCATGTGACTGAAAGGGTTTTATTCTGCCTCTTCTCTTTTAATGTCACTTTTATGATGATTATTTATGTTTTGATTTGTTGTATTGTGATTTTAACATCTTTTTTTCTGTAAAACACTTGAAATATTCTGTGTACTACTATGTGATTAAAAGCATGTTCTTCAGTATTACTTTTTCTTACAGTGACACACTTTTGCCTCTGTACAAACGTTCACACTGATACTGACCAGAGCCACAAAATGCAGCAGGTTCATGCCGGGCTTGTTAGCTTTGGTGTCTGCTAACGAGAGCAGAGAGGACAGTTTGAATCCCACGGCGTTCCCAGCGTATCCACCCTGACAAACACAAACACATGATAATTACACCACACCAACATGGCAACCACAGCTCACTGTACACCCTGTTACCACAGAGCCATGATGTCACATGTTCAGATACTGGCACAAAACCTGTAAGTTACATTTATAATGATATAACAACAAGTAACGAGGGTCATGACCAACAGGAACTCGCTCCTTTTGAGTCACAAACTTTTTACAGAATTAGATCAAAATCAGATTTAACTGATTTAAATATTTTCTCTTTTGCATTTTGGTGGATTATTTAAATGGCGACAGGTTTTAGAAGTTAGTTTAGATTCAGTCCTGATGTTTTGGTTTTATCTGATTTTCATGTTGGTATAGTGTATTTTGATTCATATAAACTTACTTAACATAAAATATTCAAACAAAACTAATAAAATACTAGTTTTACAGCAAAAACACAAAACATTCACCATCCAAATGTAAGTCATGGTTTCATCTTTGCTTGTTTCTCCTTCCCCACCTCTGTATATGGTTTTGTATTTATTATATGAGCGTGGGATTCAAACTGCTAACCATGAGGTCAGTCAACAAACATTCTACCAACTGAGCCACTGCGTCTGAATGTGTGTTTACCGTTTCTATGTGTGCTTTGTTGTATACCATGATGTGTGAGCGGCTGAGTCCAAATCATTTTCCTTGTGACTAAGTCCATGTAAAAAACTTGAAGCTAACTGATCGCCGTAACGATTGTCAAGTTTAGAGTGTCACTGGTTGCCATAGCAATTGTCAAATTCAGAGTGTCACTGGTTGCCATAGCAATTGTCAAATTCAGAGTGTCACTGGTTGCCATAGCAATTGTCAAATTCAGAGTGTAACTGGTTGCCATAGCAATTGTCAAATTCAGAGTGTAACTGGTTGCCGTAGCGATTGTCAAATTTGTGTCGTGTGGACTCACAGCGTTCATGATGTTCCCGGCCTGCAGCACCAGATGGAGAATGGCATGAAGCTCCACACAGCCCATAAGCTCTGAGGAAACATCACACTGTTTATTAAGGGTCAGGGTTCAGAGGTTATGTATACACTGTTTACTAGAGTGACCCTGACCCCTGACCTACCCACAGCTCCCTGTCCACTGTCTGACCCTAACCCCCTGACCCCTGACCTACCCACAGCTCCCTGTCCACTGTCTGACCCTAACCCCCTGACCCCTGACCTACCCACAGCTCCCTGTCCACTGTCTGACCCTAACCCCCTGACCCCTGACCTACCCACAGCTCCCTGTCCACTGTCTGACCCTAACCCCCTGACCCCTGACCTACCCACAGCTCCCTGTCCACTGTCTGACCCTAACCCCCTGACCCCTGACCTACCCACAGCTCCCTGTCCACTGTCTGACCCTAACCCCCTGACCCCTGACCTACCCACAGCTCCCTGTCCACTGTCTGACCCTAACCCCCTGACCCCTGACCTACCCACAGCTCCCTGTCCACTGTCTGACCCTAACCCCCTGACCCCTGACCTACCCACAGCTCCCTGTCCACTGTCTGACCCTAACCCCCTGACCCCTGACCTACCCACAGCTCCCTGTCCACTGTCTGACCCTAACCCCCTGACCCCTGACCTACCCACAGCTCCCTGTCCACTGTCTGACCCTAACCCCCTGACCCCTGACCTACCCACAGCTCCCTGTCCACTGTCTGACCCTAACCCCCTGACCCCTGACCTACCGGCAGTGTCCACTGTCGAGATGTAGTGATTTTACTGCCACTGCTTTCCCTCAGTGAAATGTGGTCACTTCCTGCCTCTGACTGGAGCTAAAACTCAGAGGTGGAACGTGACCAAGTAAAAGTGCTAAAGTACTGCACTTACAATGCGTGTACCTTCTACTTTACTTAAGTACATTTTACAGTGTGTACTTTTTACTTTTATTTGAGTACATGAGAGAGCAGTATCTGTACTTTTTACTCCACTACATTTTTGAACAGGACTGAAAAGTAAAAGTATTTTTATTATAGTGTGAGACCTGCGGAAAAGGCTGAGGGTTTATTATTAACACGTTCAGAATCTGAACAAGACAAAAATATACAAATAAAAACTGAAAAAAACTATGAAATTGTTTCTGTTGAACGAAACTTAGCTCAAATCTTTATCAAAATCATCTGAAACTTTATAAAACACCACCATCTATTCTCTCTTCTCCACCTCTTCTCTTTTCCTCCTCTTCACCTCTCCACCTCTTCTCCTCCTCTTCTCCTCCTCTTCTCCACCTCTTCTCCTCCTCTTCTCCACCTCTTCTCCTCCTCCTCTTCTCCTCCTCCTCTTCACCTCTTCGCCTCCTCTTCTCCACCTCTCCTCCTCTTCTCCTCCTCTTCTCCACCTCTTCTCCTCCTCCTCTTCACCTCTTCTCCTCCTCTTGTCCACCTCTTCTCCTCCTCTTCTCCACCTCTTCTCCTCCTCCTCTTCACCTCTTCTCCTCCTCTTCTCCTCCTCCTCTTCACCTCTTCTCCTCCTCTCCTCCTCTTCACCTCTTCTCCTCCTCTTGTCCACCTCTTCTCCTCCTCTTGTCCACCTCTTCTCCTCCTCTTCTCCACCTCTTCTCCTCCTCCTCTTCACCTCTTCTCCTCCTCTTCACCTCTTCTCCTCCTCCTCTTCACCTCTTCTCCTCCTCTTGTCCACCTCTTCTCCTCCTCTTGTCCACCTCTTCTCCTCCTCTTGTCCACCTCTTCTCCACCTCTTCTCCTCCTCCTCTTCACCTCTTCTCCTCCTCTTCTCCATCTCTTCTCCTCCTCTTCTCCTCCTCCTCTTCACCTCTTCTCCTCCTCTTCTCCTCCTCTCCTCCTCTTCACCTCTTCTCCTCCTCTTCTCCACCTCTCCTCCTCCTCTTCACCTCTCCTCCTCCTCTTCTCCACCTCTTCTCCTCCTCTTCTCCACCTCTCCTCCTCCTCTTCTCCTCCTCTTCTCCTCCTCTTCTCCTCCTCTTCTCCACCTCTCCTCCTCCTCTTCACCTCTTCTCCTCCTCTTGTCCACCTCTCCTCCTCCTCTCCACCTCTTCTCCTCCTCTTCTCCTCCTCTCCTCCTCTTCACCTCACCCTTAAGGTCCGGGCCTGTGACGTTACCTGAGCTGTGGTTCAAATCACACCTGATGCTCCGCAGAGTATCAGATGAACCGCATGTTTGGACACGCCCCCTCAGTACTTCACTACTTTATTCAGTTTTGTTTCATTCACACAAACCCTACAGATTTAGGCTGAGTTCTTCTCTCCAACTGAAAACACTCTGTTCCACCCTGTGATGTCATCATGTGGCGATACAGGAAGTGCTCCGCTGTGTTACTCCATACACCTTCAGTAGAATCATTTGGATCATTTCAGCACCTGGACCTATCAATCTCTACTGAACTAAAAGTAATGACATCACAAGGTGGAACAGAGCATTTTGACTTTTAGAGATGTAGACAGACTAATAATAAAGTGTGACTCAAACATGTGTGAATGAAACAAAACACAACTCCAGTCTGTTTTTGAGGAGGACATTAGAACATGGCTTAAAGCTACAAGAGTCAGTTTTGTGTGACATTGGAGCTTTAAGGTAAGTAGATCTGTGAGTGTGAGTCGAGCAGTGTCTTGCTCAAAGTGCTGTGTCAGAGTGGATCAGGTTTACTCTGGACCTCGGGGGTGATCTCTCCAGCTCACAGCTCACATTTCTGGGTCACCTGTGTGAACAAGGCATGCTGTAGTACCTTTAGTGGCCACATGGATGATGTTGATCTCGTTGCTCATCACTGCACAGGACGGAAAGAACTCTTCACGCAAAACCATGGCCTCGATCCGCAGCTCGAACCTAAGAGAGGCCAAATTTAACTGTTAACCCAGAATGACTCTGTCACAATATTCATCTACAACCACGTAATAAAAGAGACAAGACTTCCACGTTAGAAAACTGTGGTGTCCAATGGGAGCTGACGTCACCGTAAACGTCATCACATCAAAGCGCCGCATGCTGTCGGCGCCCCCTATGCAGAACTGCACGTCACACTAGTGAGCAGCACAGTTTTTGTTCATTTGTACCAAAATGACTACGACGCTGCCAAATGCTACGATCACCGTTAAAGATAATAAGACTGACGTAGGTGAAAACAGGGGTGGATCGGCAAAATGGCGTCTTGAGAATAGTGGATTAAATATTACTCCAATATGAATCACTCCAAATACAACTTCAGAGGGAAATGAGAAGAAACAACTAGAACATGGATAAACATCTAAATAGTTGGACAAGCAGAGCGGATTTTTAAAAACACGTGATTTTTTAAGCTTTGGGAGCATTTAAAAAAAAAAAAAAATCTCCACTGGATATTCTTAAAGATGCACTGTGGGACTTTTCTGGTGGTGCGTACGTATGGCATTCCACTACTGAAAGTTGTGAATACCACTCAGAAGTAGTGCTGTTCCGACTTGGCCTTGGAGTTCTCACAGATACTGATATCAGTGTGAAGAAGCAGAACCCTGAAATATGTGCAGTATCAGAGCTGCTAATAAACTCATCATGGTGAATCATTAGGAAGCTCTGGATACATGAGGTATGTGACGAATAACCTTTGACCAATGCAAACGTTTAAAAAGAAGAAGGTAGAAGTCAGGTGCAGCACCTTAATGTGACCTGTAACTTCATCTGCTTATCTCCATGGAGATAGATCATATAATGCCATACTGAGGAACATTCTATACAAAGCAACGACAACACCACTAGAAGTTTCATAATGCACCTTTAAATGGTAACCAAGCAGTTGTCAGATTTCAAAATGGCCGAAACAGTTATCCAAACATCATCTTTGTTCATGGGATTTACGCTAATGCTTTTTGCCACAGAAACTGCCTTGTTTTCATTTCCAATCCCTCTTCAGCTTCTCCCACACCTTAAACCCAACGTACCGCGGCACCTGGATCAGCAGGTACATAAAGGAGTCCACCAGTGCCAGCTTGTCCGGGTCACCTTTGAATGACTGGAGCTTCTTCACCTGCTCACCACAAACAGACATGATCACAAAAACACATTATTAAAAACACTTCCCCGTGACATTAAACACAAAACAGACCAGACAGGAGTCCAGACAGGAGTCCAGACAGGAGTCCAGACAGGAGTCCAGACAGGAGTCCAGACAGGAGTCCAGACAGGAGTCCAGACAGGAGTCCAGACAGGAGTCCAAACATGAGTTCAGACACGAGTCCAGAAAGGAGTCCACATGCGAGTTCATACGCAAGTCCAGACATGAGTCCAGATACAAGTCAGACAGGAGTCCAGACAGGAGTCCAAACACGAGTCCAGATACGAGTTCAGACACGAGTCCAGACAGGAGTCCAGCCACAAGTCTAGGCACAAGTCCAGAAAGGAGTCCAAACACAAGTCCAGACACGAGTCCAAACACTACTCCAAACACGAGTCCAGACACGAGTCCACACACGTCTCCAGACACGAGTCTAGACACGAGTCCAGACAGGAGTCCAGACAGGAGCCCAGACACGAGCCCAGACGTGAGCCTAGACACGAGTCCAAACACAAGTCCAGACAGGAGCCCAGACACGAGCCCAGACACGAGTCCAAATGAGAGTCCAAATGAAAGTCCAGACACAAGTCCAAACACGAGTCCAGGCACGAGCCCAGACACGAGTCCAGACATGAGTCCAAATGAGAGTCCAGACACAAGTCCAAACACGAGTCCAGGCATGAGGTCAGACACGAGTCCCAACACAAGTCCAAACCTCGTCTGCATCCGGAAGCAGTTTCAGCAGGTCTTTGAGCAGCTCTGCACCGTACGTTTGACCCTCCCCTCGGCGAATGTCCTCCACAATGGCGCGATTAGACCTGAAAAAGACAGACAATTGAAGTCACTCAGAGCAAAGCATAGTGTGAATGTGTAAGTAATGCAGAGTAATACTGCAGTTTATGTGTAACATCCCAAAAGTTAAAAGGAGCAGTTCACTTGAAAACTACTTCATGACATCACATGGTGGAACAGAGCATTTTGAGCACTGGAGATGTAGACAGACTAATAATAAAGTGTTAATCAAACATGTGTGAATGAAACAAAACACAACTCCAGGTCTGTTTTTGAGGAGGAACAGTGTTAGAATATGGATTAAACCTACAAGAGTCAGTTTTGCGTAATATGGGAGCTACAGCATTAGTTAGTTAGCAATTAATACCCTAAAGAATAAAATACCCCCTCTCTAATACCCTATAGAAGTAAATCCCCCCTCTTGAAACATAAACAGAGTACGATCAGACATTAAGTTCTTAAGTGTCTGAGTCTGAGTCTGAGTCTGAGGCCTCATAGTCAAATATCAGTGAAATCATGTGGGAGCCTTGCAAATGTATCTGACCTGAACAAAACAACACTCTAGACTCCTCTGTCCAGGTCATAGACTGTATATATAAAGGAACCTAGCTAACTGGCTAGCCACTGTGTTCCAAACAGGAAGTGATCATGAGCACACTTCCAGCTCCATCGCTTCTGGCTCCAATTTACTTTCTGTGTAAAAACTGTGTCTCCTCTCTCTGTCTCTGCTGCTGTCAGACTCGTCACTTTGGTCTTAAATGTTCATATTAACCCTCTACATGATCCTGGGGTTTTTATTTCACTATTGTGTCTGTAAATCAAGATATGAACATTAATAACAGACAAATCCGGCGACTTCTTTCTCTGAGTTTGCTCCCGCTAGTGTTAGCAACAGGTTTGATTGACAGTGTTGCTAAGCGTCCTCTCCCTATGATACTTGCAGTCAGAATTCCAAACATGTAACTCTGCTCCAGATTAGCCGCTATAACTGCTAGCCTCGATGAGCTTCATTTGGAGCTGGACGCTGTGGTGACGTCACACTCACTCGGTCACTTCTTTACGCCGTCTGTGGCTCTGGACTGTACAGAACACAACACAGACTGGTAGTGATCCACTTCCTAAACCGATTACACCAGAACAATACAACGGGATTGATTCACAGCCAAATGTTTCACTTTTTATTCACCAGCTGTTCAACAGAAGCACAGGAGCAGAATATATTTAAAGAGGGGGTATTTGACTTTGATGGAGTATTCACGAAGGGGTATTTATTTACTTCAATGGGGTATCACCATTTAAAATGCTATATTCACCCAAAACGTGACGTGTTTTGTAAGTTTCAGAGCGTTTTTTACGCTCTGAGTCTCCCCTCCCTTTGCTCCCTGTGCAAAGTCCCTCCCCCTTCGTACATAGGTGACGTAGGCTTGTGGGCGGAGCCTTGTACAGACTCGTACTGCTAACAGTAAGGAGGATTTGAATAGGGCCTGGGAGAGATCTCCAGATTACTCAGACATGCATGGATGACATTTAAAACCTCTTCATACATGTTTTGGATGCAGAATACTCCTGAAAAAATTTAACTATGAAGAGTACTCTGTTTAATACCTCAGTCGTCCATGTCTGATCCATTGCAAAAGACAAAGTTTAAATATGTCAAATGGACAAATCGTTGTAGGAGTGAAGACGTTTCACTGTTCATCCAAGCCGCTTCTTCAGTTCTGGTCAGATTGCTGCTGGACACTGCCTTATATCTATCTACAAACACTTTAAGACAAAAACTGGTTCACCCAAAGGACAAAACCCTGCACCATAAACAAAGTAATGTGTCTACTCCATTCAGTGAAGAGTGCAGTGAGTGTTACACTGGAGAAATTAAACAGCCACTTCACAAGAGAATGAACCAACACTGTCACAAGAGCAACTCAGGACCCCAGTCTGCTGTGCATCTCCATCTCAAAGCAAATGACGAAGTTTAAATCTGTCAACTGGACAAATCGTTGTAAGAGTGAAGACGTTTCTCTGCTCATCCAAGCCGCTTCTTCAGTTCTGGTCAGAATGCTGGTGGCCACTGCCTTAAATCTATCTGAGGGGAGGGGCTAACCACACTGAAACTGTAAACAGCATTTGTTTCCAGTTTCAGCTGAAACTACCCTATTCAGGCCTTAACGACCCTGCTATTGTTCTCATTGTTCTGGGTCTGAGGATGGAGTTGTAGATGGGGGAGAGATTATGTCTCAGGACCCCGTTTCTGTTTAAGGAAGGATTCTCTTTCCTAACAAAAATAGCTTCTTTAACTCTCCTCTCAAACCATTTCTTTAGACTACATTACTTTGTTTAGAGTTTACAGTTCCAGTGTGGTTAGCCCCTCCCCTCAGTTAGATTTAAGGCAGTGGCCACCAGCATTCTGACCAGCACTGAAGAAGCGGCTTGGATGAGCAGTGAAATGTCTTCACTCCTACAAGATTTGTCCAGTTGACAGATTTAAACTTCATCTTTTGCTATGGAGTGTACTGCAATATTATCTGAAGTGATTTTAAACAAAACTCTAGAAAGGCCTAGAAAAACTGTCAAAAATTAGTATAGACTAAACTAGTCTATGTGTCTTATACAGATACAGCTCACCATTATTATAAACATATTCAGGAAAGGTTTATTTCTGTGAATGAGACCTTTTTAGTATCGATACCAACCTGAATATCTAGTTTTGGTCTTAGCTTTAGCGTCTGAGTTTGGATCCTTTTGCCAGCCCTAGCACACAGCACTGTGACACAGGTAAACTAGACTTACTTCTTGAACTGCTTGAGGAAGATGCCCACGTTCATCCCTCTCTTTGAGTCCAGGATGCTGACCTGCCATAGAGAGAACAAGCAGAACAGGCACAGTCAGGTGCGTGTGTGTGGAGACAAGTGAATGACCCACTTTAACATCACTGCAAATAAATAAACTAAAGAGGGGGTATTTACCTCTATGGGGTATTAAAGAGGGGATATTTACTCCTATGGAGTATTAAAGATGAGGTATTTACTCCTGTGTAGTATTAAAGAGGGGGTATTTGACTTCTATGGGGTATTAAAGGGGAGTATTTGATTTATATGGGGTATTAAAGAGTTTTTTAATGTTCTGAGCCTTGTACAGGCTTGTACTGTTAACCATAAGGAGGGTTTGTATAGGGCACTGGGAGAGATTTTTTCCATTTAGAGTTTAGTTGCAGTTCAAAATGTAAAAGTAAATATTGAGTTCTTCATTTTGTGCACTTTGCCCACCCCCAGCACACATCAGCACACATCAGCACACATCAGAACACATCAGAACACATCAGAACACATCAGCACACATCAGAACACATCAGAACACATCAGCACACATCTGCACACATCAGAACACACCAGAACACATCAGCACACATCAGCACACATCAGAACACATCAGAACACATCTGCACACATCAGCACACATCAGCACACATCAGAACACATCTGCACACATCTGCACACACCAGAACACATCAGCACACATCAGAACACACCAGAACACATCAGCACACACCAGAACACACCAGAACACATCTGCACACATCTGCACACACCAGAACACATCAGCACACATCAGCACACATCAGAACACATCAGAACACATCTGCACACATCAGAACACACCAGAACACATCAGCACACACCAGAACACACCAGAACACATCTGCACACATCAGCACACATCAGAACACATCAGAACACATCTGCACACATCAGCACACATCAGCACACATCAGAACACATCTGCACACATCTGCACACACCAGAACACATCTGCACACATCAGAACACATCAGAACACATCTGCACACATCAGCACACACCAGAACACATCTGCACACATCTGCACACACCAGAACACATCAGCACACATCAGAACACATCAGAACACATCTGCACACATCAGAACACATCAGAACACACCAGAACACATCTGCACACATCAGAACACATCAGAACACATCTGCACACATCTGCACACACCAAAACACATCAGCACACATCAGAACACATCAGAACACATCTGCACACATCTGCACACACCAGAACACATCAGCACACATCAGAACACATCAGAACACACCAGAACACATCTGCACACATCAGAACACATCAGCACACACCAGAACACATCAGAACACATCAGAACACACCAGAACACACCAGAACACATCTGCACACATCAGAACACATCAGAACACACCAGAACACACCAGAACACACCAGAACACATTTGCACACACCAGAACACATCTGCACACATCTGCACACACCAGAACACATCAGAACACATCTGCACACACCAGAACACATCAGAACACACCAGAACACATCTGCACACATCAGAACACACCAGAACACATCTGCACACATCAGAACACATCAGAACACATCTGCACACATCTGCACACACCAGAACACATCAGCACACATCAGAACACATCAGAACACACCAGAACACATCTGCACACATCAGAACACATCAGCACACACCAGCACACATCAGAACACATCAGAACACACCAGAACACATCTGCACACATCAGAACACATCAGAACACATCAGAACACACCAGAACACACCAGAACACATCTGCACACACCAGAACACATCTGCACACACCAGAACACACCAGAACACATCAGCACACATCTGCACACACCAGAACACATCTGCACACATCAGAACACATCAGAACACATCAGAACACATCAGAACACACCAGAACACACCAGAACACATCTGCACACATCAGAACACATCAGAACACATCAGAACACACCAGAACACACCAGAACACATCTGCACACACCAGAACACATCTGCACACACCAGAACACACCAGAACACATCAGCACACATCTGCACACACCAGAACACATCTGCACACATCAGAACACATCAGAACACACCAGAACACATCAGAACACATCAGAACACATCAGAACACATCAGAACACACCAGAACACATCTGCACACATCAGAACACATCAGCACACATCAGAACACATCAGAACACACCAGAACACATCTGCACACATCAGAACACATCAGCACACACCAGAACACATCTGCACACATCAGAACACATCAGCACACATCAGAACACATCAGAACACATCAGAACACATCTGCACACATCAGCACACACCAGAACACATCTGCACACATCTGCACACACCAGAACACATCAGCACACATCAGAACACATCAGAACACATCTGCACACATCAGAACACATCAGAACACACCAGAACACATCTGCACACATCAGAACACATCAGAACACATCTGCACACATCTGCACACACCAAAACACATCAGCACACATCAGAACACATCAGAACACATCTGCACACATCTGCACACATCTGCACACACCAGAACACATCAGCACACATCAGAACACATCAGAACACACCAGAACACATCTGCACACATCAGAACACATCAGCACACACCAGAACACATCAGAACACATCAGAACACACCAGAACACACCAGAACACATCTGCACACATCAGAACACATCAGAACACACCAGAACACACCAGAACACACCAGAACACATTTGCACACACCAGAACACATCTGCACACATCTGCACACACCAGAACACATCAGAACACATCTGCACACACCAGAACACATCAGAACACACCAGAACACATCTGCACACATCAGAACACACCAGAACACATCTGCACACATCAGAACACATCAGAACACATCTGCACACATCTGCACACACCAGAACACATCAGCACACATCAGAACACATCAGAACACACCAGAACACATCTGCACACATCAGAACACATCAGCACACACCAGAACACATCTGCACACATCAGAACACATCAGAACACATCAGAACACACCAGAACACACCAGAACACATCTGCACACACCAGAACACATCTGCACACACCAGAACACACCAGAACACATCAGCACACATCTGCACACACCAGAACACATCTGCACACATCAGAACACATCAGAACACATCAGAACACATCAGAACACACCAGAACACATCTGCACACATCAGAACACATCAGCACACATCAGAACACATCAGAACACACCAGAACACATCTGCACACATCAGAACACATCAGCACACACCAGAACACATCTGCACACATCAGAACACATCAGAACACATCTGTTATCACTGAGCCATTAAAACTGAGCTGTCAGCACTGTGCTGTTAGCATTAAGCTGATAGCATTGAGGTGTTAGCATTGAACTGTTAGCATACACTGTGGTGACAGAGGGTAAGTCAGGTTTCTCTGTACTGTTTATGATGACGCAGACATGTTCCCATGAAGGGGAACCTTGGCGTCCATCTTTAATGTGTCCCTGTGGGGCCGTGTACAACAACAGGAGTTATAGAATACCCTTTCACTGTGGGGCTTTACTGTCAAGCACACTATACTACCATTACTTATCACCAAGTGTTCCAGACGCCCTATTGTACTGGAACAAAACAAGAGCTGCTGTGCTTGTGTCTCTATGGTTCTCATCTCTGTGGATCATTTTGTTATAATTTACACATTTTAAATCATAATATTCATCTAAAAGCACTTCATAAAAGAAACAACTCCACTGACTTCCGCGTTAGAAAACTGCGGTGTCCAATGGACCGTAAACGTCATCATAGCAAAACCCCACATGCTGACGGCGCCCCCTATAGCTGCACATCACACTAGCGAGCAGCAAATTTTTTTCCATTTGTACCAAAATGACGATGTGACGTTGCCGAATCCTACGAGTATCACCGATTAAGAAAATAAAAGGAAGAGCGCACGTCACAATGGGTGTGTCACAGTGGGCGTGTACATCACAGTGGGCGTGTACATCACAGTGGGCGTGTACATCACAGTGGGCGTGTACATCACAGTGGGCGTGTACATCACAGTGGGCGTGTACGAAACAGTGGGCACTAATATGTGCCCTGTGTCTGTGTTGTATATGTGTGTAGATGTTATAGTGTGCATGTGTCTGTGTTGTATATGTGTGTAGATGTAATAGTGTGTATGTGTCTGTGTTGTATATGTGTGTAGATGTTATAGTGTGCATGTGTCTGTGTTGTATATGTGTGTAGATGTTATAGTGTGCATGTGTCTGTGTTGTATATGTGTGTAGATGTTATAGTGTGTATGTGTCTGTGTTGTATATGTGTGTAGATGTAATAGTGTGTATGTGTCTGTGTTGTATATGTGTGTAGATGTTATAGTGTGCATGTGTCTGTGTTGTATATGTGTGTAGATGTTATAGTGTGCATGTGTCTGTGTTGTCTATGTGTGTAGATGTTGTAGTGTGTATATGTCTGTGTTGTATATGTGTGTAGATGTTATAGTGTGTATGTGTCTGTGTTGTATATGTGTGTAGATGTTATAGTGTGTATGTGTCTGTGTTGTATATGTGTGTAGATGTTATAGTGTGCATGTGTCTGTGTTGTCTATGTGTGTAGATGTTATAGTGTGCATGTGTCTGTGTTGTCTATGTGTGTAGATGTTGTAGTGTGCATGTGTCTGTGTTGTATATGTGTGTAGATGTTATAGTGTGTATGTGTCTGTGTTGTCTATGTGTGTAGATGTTATAGTGTGTATGTGTCTGTGTTGTATATGTGTGTAGATGTTATAGTGTGCATGTGTCTGTGATGTATATGTGTGTAGATGTAATAGTGTGTATGTGTCTGTGTTGTCTATGTGTGTAGATGTTGTAGTGTGTATGTGTCTGTGTTGTATATGTGTGTAGATGTTATAGTGTGCATGTGTCTGTGTTGTATATGTGTGTAGATGTTATAGTGTGTATGTGTCTGTGTTGTATATGTGTGTAGATGTTATAGTGTGCATGTGTCTGTGTTGTATATGTGTGTAGATGTTATAGTGTGTATGTGTCTGTGTTGTATATGTGTGTAGATGTTATAGTGTGCATGTGTCTGTGTTGTATATGTGTGTAGATGTTATAGTGTGCATGTGTCTGTGTTGTATATGTGTGTAGATGTTATAGTGTGCATGTGTCTGTGTTGTCTATGTGTGTAGATGTTGTAGTGTGTATATGTCTGTGTTGTATATGTGTGTAGATGTTATAGTGTGTATGTGTCTGTGTTGTATATGTGTGTAGATGTTATAGTGTGCATGTGTCTGTGTTGTCTATGTGTGTAGATGTTATAGTGTGCATGTGTCTGTGTTGTATATGTGTGTAGATGTTATAGTGTGTATGTGTCTGTGTTGTATATGTGTGTAGATGTTATAGTGTGCATGTGTCTGTGTTGTATATGTGTGTAGATGTTATAGTGTGTATGTGTCTGTGTTGTATATGTGTGTAGATGTAATAGTGTGTATGTGTCTGTGTTGTATATGTGTGTAGATGTTATAGTGTGTATGTGTCTGTGTTGTATATGTGTGTAGATGTAATAGTGTGTATGTGTCTGTGTTGTATATGTGTGTAGATGTTATAGTGTGTATGTGTCTGTGTTGTCTATGTGTGTAGATGTTATAGTGTGCATGTGTCTGTGTTGTATATGTGTGTAGATGTTATAGTGTGCATGTGTCTGTGTTGTATATGTGTGTAGATGTAATAGTGTGTATGTGTCTGTGTTGTATATGTGTGTAGATGTAATAGTGTGTATGTGTCTGTGTTGTATATGTGTGTAGATGTTATAGTGTGTATGTGTCTGTGTTGTATATGTGTGTAGATGTTATAGTGTGCATGTGTCTGTGTTGTATATGTGTGTAGATGTAATAGTGTGTATGTGTCTGTGTGTACTCACCTCCTCTCTGGTGCTCTCCTTGAAGGATCGGACCCTGGACACCTGTGTGGAGGCCCCGGGGGTGGTGGTCAGCCCCCTGCTCTCTGTTGCCTCCTGCTGGCCAAACAGCTCCTCCACCGAGCGCACGTCGATGTGGAACTGCTGCTGCTGCACCGCCATGGTCCAGATGTTGGGTTTCCCCCGCACCTTCTCCTCTGGGATGGGCTTCCAGAAAAAGCTCCGCACGCGCCGCTTCTTCCGGCCGACTTGGTTGCCCAGGAACGGTGGAGGGGGTGGGGCTCCGGGCGGCGGGGGCGGAGGCAGGGGCGGGGCTGGCGGAGCGGCATGTTTGGAAGAGTCTGAGGTGGTGGTGATGGAGGTGGAGCTGCTGCTGGCCTCACTGCTGCTCTCTGGGTCCAAAGGCGTGCATGGGACACTCATAATCAGCATCTCAAGGTTCAGCTCTTCACATTACGAGTCAGGGATCAGTTTGGTTTATTTCCTGATTTAAAATGTTTATACGTATCGGCGGCATTGATTTAAAATAAATCTTGTCATTAAAAAAATAAAATAATCAGATCTTTGAAACAAAAATATGAGCACACATTTTTATCCTTGAAGGTGTACACTCCATCCATTCAACCTTCATCTCATTTTAAAAACAGTTCTGTAATTAGTGGTTCAAAAATTCAAAATGGCGTGGAACATGCCTCCTCTGTCCGCCCAGAAGGTGCGTGTGCGTTCATCTCTTCCGCCTTTAATAGTCACCTCCAGCGATCTGTAGGGCACACACAAAACAACATGGGACAGGATTAGAGCAGGGCACTCATGCATGTGGCGAGGGGCCTGGCCTGATGGGGCTAAACTCAAAGGGATTTTGAGCAGCTTTGAAGTGGAGCTGTGGGCTGTGAAGAGGTGAAAACACAGGGTTATGTTCTACGCTCCAATCAAACATCATTATAGAGTGGAAAAAATGAAATGTGTAAATAACAAAACAACGAGGAGGTAAGGCTGTCAAAAGCATCGAAACTCAGATGCTAATGGAGACTAAAGCTAGTATCAAAACAAAACTAGATACTGATTTTAAACAGGTATCGATACTAAAATAGTTACATCTTTATAATGATGTTGAGCTGTATCTTTCACAAGTATAAGACACAGACAAGTATACACACACGCACACAGACACACACTCACAGAGACACACACACAGACACACACACATACACGCGAACATACACACCACCATGAACTTACTGGACACTGAAGGATTACACAGATATAAGACACACGAGAATACTGTTTTTATTATCATCCTGGCATTGAGATCGGTATCGAGTATCGAGTCTGTTTCTTAGTATCAAAATCGAGTTTGAAATTTTAATATTTTGACATTGCCATGAGGAACAAAAAAAAAGGTTTAGTCCTGGTTCAGTCCTGGGTCAGAGCTGGTTTAGTCCTGGTTTAGTCCCAGTTTAGTCCTGATTTAGACTTGGTTTAGTCCTGGTTTAGCCCTGGTTTAGTCCTGGTTTAGTCCTGGTTTAGTCCTGGTTTAGTTCTGGTTTACTCCCGGTTTAGCCCTGGTTTAGCCCTGGTTTAGCCCTGGTTTAGCCCTGGTTCAGTCCTGGGTTAGTGCTGGTTTAGTCCTGGTTTAGTCCCAGTTTAGTCCTGATTTATACTTGGTTTAGCCCTGGTTTAGCCCTGGTTTAGCCCTGGTTTAGCCCTGGTTTAGTCCTGGTTTAGCCCTGGTTTAGCCCTGGTTCAGTCCTGGTTTAGTCCTAGTTTAGCCCTGGTTTAGCCCTGGTTTAGCCCTGGTTTAGTCCTGGTTTAGCCCTGGTTTAGTCCTGGTTTAGCCCTGGTTTAGTCCTGGTTTAGTCCTGGTTTAGTCCCGGTTTAGCCTGATTTAGACTTGGTTTAGTCCTGGTTTAGCCCTGGTTTAGCCCTGGTTCAGTCCTGGGTTAGTCCTGGTTTAGTCCCGGTTTAGTCCTGATTTAGACTTGGTTTAGTCCTGTTTTAGCCCTGGTTTAGCCCTGGTTTAGCCCTGGTTTAGCCTTGGTTTAGTCCTGGTTTAGTCCTGGTTTAGCCCTGGTTTAGCCCTGGTTTAGTCCTGGTTTAGCCCTGGTTTAGCCCTGGTTCAGTCCTGGTTTAGTCCTAGTTTAGCCCTGGTTTAGCCCTGGTTTAGCCCTGGTTTAGTCCTGGTTTAGCCCTGGTTTAGTCCTGGTTTAGCCCTGGTTTAGTCCTGGTTTAGTCCTGGTTTAGTCCCGGTTTAGCCTGATTTAGACTTGGTTTAGTCCTGGTTTAGCCCTGGTTTAGCCCTGGTTCAGTCCTGGGTTAGTCCTGGTTTAGTCCCGGTTTAGTCCTGATTTAGACTTGGTTTAGTCCTGTTTTAGCCCTGGTTTAGCCCTGGTTTAGCCTTGGTTTAGTCCTGGTTTAGTCCTGGTTTAGCCCTGGTTTAGCCCTGGTTCAGTCCTGGTTTAGCCCTGGTTTAGCCCTGGTTTAGCCCTGGTTTAGCCCTGGTTCAGCCCTGGTTTAGCCCTGGTTTAGCCCTGGTTTAGCCCTGGTTTAGTCCTGGTTTAGCCCTGGTTTAGCCCTGGTTCAGTCCTGGGTTAGTCCTGGTTTAGTCCCGGTTTAGTCCTGATTTAGACTTGGTTTAGTCCTGTTTTAGCCCTGGTTTAGCCCTGGTTTAAGCCCTGGTTTAGCCCTGGTTTAGCCCTGGTTTAGTCCTGGTTTAGTCCTGGTTTAGCCCTGGTTTAGCCCTGGTTCAGTCCTGGTTTAGCCCTGGTTTAGTCCTGGTTTAGCCCTGGTTTAGCCCTGGTTCAGTCCTGGTTTAGCCCTGGTTTAGCCCTGGTTTAGCCCTGGTTTAGCCCTGGTTTAGCCCTGGTTCAGTCCTGGTTTAGCCCTGGTTTAGCCCTGGTTTAGCCCTGGTTTAGCCCTGGTTTAGCCCTGGTTTAGTCCTGGTTTAGCCCTGGTTTAGCCCTGGTTCAGTCCTGGTTTAGCCCTGGTTTAGCCCTAGTTTAGTCCTGGTTTAGCCCTGGTTTAGCCCTGGTTCAGTCCTGGGTTAGTGCTGGTTTAGTCCTGGTTTAGTCCCAGTTTAGTCCTGATTTATACTTGGTTTAGCCCTGGTTTAGCCCTGGTTTAGCCCTGGTTTAGCCCTGGTTTAGTCCTGGTTTAGCCCTGGTTTAGTCCTGGTTTAGCCCTGGTTTAGTCCTGGTTTAGTCCTGGTTTAGTCCCGGTTTAGTCCTGATTTAGACTTGGTTTAGTCCTGGTTTAGCCCTGGTTCAGTCCTGGTTTAGCCCTGGTTTAGTCCTGGTTTAGCCCTGGTTTAGTCCTGGTTTAGCCCCGGTTTAGTCCTGATTTAGACTTGGTTTAGCCCTGGTTTAGCCCTGGTTCAGTCCTGGGTTAGTCCTGGTTTAGTCCCGGTTTAGTCCTGATTTAGACTTGGTTTAGTCCTGTTTTAGCCCTGGTTTAGCCCTGGTTTAGTCCCGGTTTAGTCCTGATTTAGACTTGGTTTAGTCCTGTTTTAGCCCTGGTTTAGCCCTGGTTTAGCCCTGGTTTAGTCCTGGTTTAGCCCTGGTTTAGTCCTGGTTTAGCCCTGGTTTAGCCCTGGTTCAGTCCTGGTTTAGCCCTGGTTTAGTCCTGGTTTAGCCCTGGTTTAGTCCTGGTTTAGCCCCGGTTTAGTCCTGATTTAGACTTGGTTTAGCCCTGGTTTAGCCCTGGTTCAGTCCTGGGTTAGTCCTGGTTTAGTCCCGGTTTAGTCCTGATTTAGACTTGGTTTAGTCCTGTTTTAGCCCTGGTTTAGCCCTGGTTTAGTCCCGGTTTAGTCCTGATTTAGACTTGGTTTAGTCCTGTTTTAGCCCTGGTTTAGCCCTGGTTTAGCCCTGGTTTAGCCCTGGTTTAGTCCTGGTTTAGTCCTGGTTTAGCCCTGGTTTAGCCCTGGTTCAGTCCTGGTTTAGCCCTGGTTCAGTCCTGGTTTAGCCCTGGTTTAGCCCTGGTTTAGCCCTGGTTTAGCCCTGGTTTAGCCCTGGTTTAGTCCCGGTTTAGTCCTGATTTAGACTTGGTTTAGTCCTGGTTTAGCCCTGGTTTAGCCCTGGTTTAGCCCTGGTTTAGTCCTGGTTTAGCCCTGGTTTAGCCCTGGTTTAGCCCTGGTTTAGCCCTGGTTTAGCCCTGGTTTAGTCCTGGTTTAGCCCTGGTTTAGCCCTGGTTTAGTCCTGGTTTAGCCCTGGTTTAGCCCTGGTTTAGCCCTGGTTTAGTCCTGGTTTAGCCCTGGTTTAGCCCTGGTTCAGTCCTGGTTTAGCCCTGGTTTAGTCCTGGTTTAGCCCTGGTTTAGTCCTGGTTTAGCCCTGGTTTAGTCCTGGTTTAGTCCTGGTTTAGTCCCGGTTTAGTCCTGATTTAGACTTGGTTTAGTCCTGGTTTAGCCCTGGTTTAGCCCTGGTTCAGTCCTGGGTTAGTCCTGGTTTAGTCCCGGTTTAGCCCTGGTTTAGCCCTGGTTTAGTCCTGGTTTAGTCCTGGTTTAGCCCTGGTTTAGCCCTGGTTTAGTCCTGGTTTAGCCCTGGTTTAGCCCTGGTTTAGCCCTGGTTTAGCCCTGGTTTAGCCCTGGTTTAGCCCTGGTTTAGTCCTGGTTTAGCCCTGGTTTAGCCCTGGTTTAGCCCTGGTTTAGCCCTGGTTTAGTCCTGGTTTAGCCCTGGTTTAGCCCTGGTTTAGCCCTGGTTTAGTCCAGTATGTTCATAGTGGTCCATATGTGTATACTAGTATATGTGTCTTATACTTGTTCAGAATCAGCTCAACATCATTCTAAATCACCATTTGAGGAAAGGTCCATTTCTGTCTAAGAGCCATTACATTGGCTGGCCGATATCTTGGTCCAATATTTCGACTTTTCAGTCTATCTGATATCTGCCTTAAATCTCCAGCTCAGGACAATATTTTGTTTTGGCCGATCTGCCTAGAAAATCCTTACAAATCTTTATATTAACACTTTAATACATAGAGATATTACATCATTTGAGAAATATAATCAAAATAGGCCCAACATATCGGCAGAACTGAAAACACCCACAGTGATCAATCTCTAATCGATAAAAATGAATGTCTAGTTTCGATACTAGTTTTAGTATCATTAGTATCAGATTTCCAAATACCTTTGACAGCTCTAGTCAGTGCTGTTTGCCTTGATTTGTGTAGTTGCCCTATAGCAGACACATCCCTATTCAAACGAGGCCGGAGCCACAGGCCCTTATAGGCAACACCGTGGGACAGAGACTATGGAAAACAGCGTGCGCTCTTAAACGTAGTGCTGCGAGCATCATGCGCTGCCATGGAGACGAGCTGGTCGTGTAGCAACACCCTTGACCTCACAACTCAACGCGCTGAATAAGGCCAGGCCAATTTGTGAGGCTGAGTTGAGCAAAAACAGAGGAGACAAAGAACTTAGGAGAACGGTACGTAGTAAAGGCCAAGCAGACGACATCAGGACCAGACGGAACCCAGCCAAACCGGGCCACTTTAATTATACAACACAATGAAAAACTGCACGTACAGCAAAATAAAACATAAAACAAAGATATAAAAAGTGAGGCTCGGGGGAGGCTGGGGGAGGCTCGGGGGAGGCTCGGGGGAGGCTCGGGGGAGGCTCGGGGGAGGCTCGGGTGAGGCTCGGGGGAGGCTCGGGGGAGGCTCGGCGGAGGCTCGGGGGAGGCTCGGGTGAAGCTCGGGGGAGGCTCAGGTCAGGGCTTTAAAATGATCTACAGAAGTGGCGTTCTTTACATGGATCAGGAGCTCATTCCAAAGTTTCAGTTCTGTGACAGACAGGTCTGCTGCCATAATTCAACTGAATGTATTTATGTGCCCAAAATCACAGCAGCAGTCGCCTCTTGGGACTTAACATGAGAAGTGATTTAGCCAACAGAAAGTTAGAAAATCTACAATGAAACAGAAACACACAAGCAAATGGACGTGTCCGAGAGCGCCCCCTGTCCTTAGACCCTCCTTCTCGGCAAAAAAAAGCTAAGGGTCAGAGCCGCTCAACTAAGTGATAGAGCCACTCAAATAAGGGACAGAGTCACTCAACTAAGGGTCAGAGGGAGGCCACAGTAAGGTGGGTATTGGGTCATCCAGCCAGGTGAAAGAAGGGAGGATCTGGGTCCATGGAGCAGGAGGGCACAGGAGGGGCATCTAGGGTCCAGCCATCACCAGGAGGTTAGGCATTTAGCACTCATAATAATCACCACATCAACTCATCGTATTTTGGGGTCAATATTTATTGTGTTACTTTTTCTTTGCACAACTGGGACATTTCTGGTTATTTTGTGTCTATATGATCAATTTTAAGCTGTAAAGGTTTGTATAAATAACTTGTCTGGATCATTAGAGACTCAAACTATCAACTGAAGTGTTTCATTCTGCTGTTTATTTATTGCAGCTCATGATTTTCATCAATATTGTAGATTTATAATAGTTTTTTGTGGTTTAAATTTCTTGGGTTTTTGTGTCAGTGGCAGAAATGTGTTTAAATATTATTGTTTATTGTATGTATTTACTTCAGGAACTCGACAGCTAGCAGCTTAGCTATGTCAATTTATATATACAGTGTATGCTCAGGGATGAGATTCACCATTTTCAATCTACAGTTTGGGAAAGCTGGTCTGAAGGACAGCACAGAGACACTCATCCTGGCTGCACAGGAGCTGGCCTTGAGCACCAGAGCGATAGAGGCCCAGATCTACCACACCAGACAAGACAAAGAGGCCCCTGAGACAGTCCAGCACATAACTGCAGGTGTAAGATGCTGCAGGGAAAGCAAACGTGGAGCGACATAACCAAGTACCGGGCATAGTGTACAGAAACATCTGTGCAGAGTACAGACTGGAAACCCCAAGGTCAAAGTAGGAAACACCTCCAAAGGTCATGAAGAATGAGCCAAGATCCTGTGGGACTTCAGATACAGACTGACAGAATGGTGATGGACCAACCGGACATTGTGGTGGTGGATAAACAACAGAGCAAAGCCGCTGTGGTGGACATCACAGAACCAACTGATTTGAACATCAGGAAAAAGGAACATGAGAAACTACAGAAATACCAGGGGCTCAAAGAACTCTACTGTAGAACCCTCAACATTGTCAACATTGTGCACATACTCACCGGAGGAGGGCACTTTATTTTTTTTCCACTAATACTGTGCAGTTCAAAGTACAATTACATGATGAAGTACTGCCATGTTTTCCTTTCAATGTAACTGCAGGAAACACATCCGTCAGGCTCCAGCCCTGACATGACCAGTGTAACCTGACACGGCGCCAACAAAGAGTTCCATGGGACTTCATACACAAACAGGACACAATGGATCAGAGCTGTGAGGTTGCTGGTTCCACGCCTGAAGCAAGACAAGACCTGCCCACATAGTGTGTCCCAGTGCTAAAATTTCAAACTCGATTTCGACATTGAGGAATAGAGTCGATACTGGATATTCAATACTGATTCCAATTCTTTCTTTAATCAATTTACTGTGATGTTCCACATTAAATGTTGTACTTTGTGGTCTATTCCCATGTTTCCTTATATCTGTGTAATCCCTCAGTGTCCAGTAGGTTCATAGTGGGTGTATACTAGTCTATGTGTCTAATATTTCGTTGGACTGCCTTTAGCTTTGATTACCCCACACATTTGCTGTGGCATTGTTTCGATAAGCTTCTGCAATGTCACAAGATTTATTTCTTTCAAGATTGATTTATTTCTATTTTTAAGCCTTCTCCAGCACATCCCAAAGATTCTCAATGAGGTTAAGGTCTGGACTCTGTGGTGGACACTCCATGTGTGAAAATGATGTCTCATGCTCCTGATCCACTCTGTCACAATTTGAGCCCGATGAATCCCGACATTGTCATCTTAGAATATGCCCGTGTCATCAGGGAAGAACAAATCCACTGATGGAATAACCAGGTCATTCAGTATATTCAGGTGTCAGCTGACCTCATTCTTTGAGCACAGACTGTTTCTGCACATAGACCTGAGCAACTGGAGGAGGCTTGGACCTATTTGCTTAGTTAAATCCAGGTGGCAAGTTTTTTTGTTTTGGTTTTTTTTGTGTGAAAGATATAGAGACATCATTATAAACATATAATGATGTTTATAATGATGTCTCCCCCCTCCCCCACCATCACTGTTAGTATCAAAACAAACATGGCTGTTTACAAGAAAAAAAGAAACATGACTGAAAAACATGGCAGATTTCTGCAGTCAGGGAGTGAAGCTAAACTGTGAAACTGAGGGAGAGGAATATGATTTTATTTGTAAATGATGACCAATGAGCTCCTTCGTTTCACATGTGTCACTGAAATAGACAATCTGATTGGACGATCATGTTTTGTTCTGGCTCGAGGCACAACGGAGGGCATGGAGACCAGACTGATATCCCTCTGGATAAAAATGCAGATACAAATCTGGATTTGCCAAGCTACATCATTTTGACAGTAAAGATATCATCACTAACTTAGCACAGGCTAACTTCTTACACAACCTGTTTGTCAGTACTGTCCCATTAGCTCATGGTGCTGTCTACAGGATACACTGCAGTTTCAATAATGCATGGAGCTGACGTCACAGACGGCCTCATGTTTCCAACACCAAGTCCAGGAGCACTCACTCATCCTGAGAGCGGCCAGAGCCTCCTCATGGGTCACTGATGCAGGTTGACCTCCCACTCAGTCCTCTGCCACTGGAAGGTACCAGTAGAAGGTACTAGTACAGGGTACAGGCACTACTAAGAAGGTTCAGAGTTTGACTCTTTCTGGGTGAACTTAGCATGTTCTCTCAGTGAGTTTGCATGTTCTCACTGTGTCTGTGTGGAGTTTGCATGTTCTTTCTGTGTGTGTGTGTGTGTGTGTAGTTGCACGTTCTCCGTGTGTGTGTGGAGGTTGCATGTTCTCCCTGTGTCTAGGTGTGTTTCCTCCAAGTCAGATCCTCCAGCAATGGTCCTGACTAAGACCAGCTCAAGATCTGGAGATGGGTCCTCAGGCGTGGCACTGCGGCACCACTGCTCCTGATGCCCGAGCGGCACTGAAGGATGGAAGAATGCAGAGCGACCCCTCGTTCCGTCAGCTATTATATTCCAGAGTACGGCATACATTGTATCTCCATGGAGAATCTGAAGTAGAATTGTGCAGTTGACTTTTGACCTCCATAAAGTTCCATACTGTCACTTTAACTCATAAAATAACATAGTGTCACTGTCATGATGCACGCATTATCTGCCTCCTGTGTTGTCTCCCTGTGTGCTTTCCCCTCCCCCACCTGTCTGAGCCTGGAGCTGGGCGGAGCCCCTGGATCTTCCCGTGTGCACCTGCAGCCCATCAGCGCAATTATCTCCACCTCCTGCTGGGTATAAGATGGACCAGCTCAAAACATTTGGGGCTAGATCGTCTGTTTGTCTTCCCCCTGCTCCCAGGACCGTCTAGGACCAGACACTCGGGGCCAGATCGTCCGCGTGTCCACATTCCTGCTCTCTCGTCCCTGCTCCTGGTCTCTGGTCCTGCTCCTGACTCTGCGCTCCAGCTCCGGTACAGTCAACCCCTTGTCTTCACTTCCTTGTATCATCTTGGGCTCCGGCTTGCTCCACGTCTCTTGCCCCGGCTCCTGCTCCTCGGACTACCCCTGCTCAGCTCTCTCTCTGGCTCCGTTCCCGGTCTCGTCCTCGTCCTGGCCGCTCCCTGTTCCTGTTTCGGCTCTCCGCGACGCGTTCCGGGACCCCGACTCGCACCCTGCTCCCCGCTCCCTGTTGGTTTAATGAACTCTTGTCTTATTGCACAAACTGTAAATAAACACTGTAAATCTGCCCCGAGTTCTGCACTCTTTGGTCCGCCTCACACCAGCCATTACGACAGTCACTTTAACTTATAAATACTGGTGACTGAAATCACTGATGCTCTCTAACTCTGTAACTGAACCTGGAACTCCCCATAAAACCCACTCCCACACAATTACATAACTCCTCACTCCAGGTAGCCTCACTTTCTGCCAGGTGTCCACTCCTTTTAGGTACATCTCAGAAGGCCCTACAAGATGGCGCTGTTGGGAAATGACATGATTTAGAGTGGAGGAAACAACTGTCAGCAACACGACCCAGAGCCACCCAGAGGAAAACAGACACATTCTTCACATACACCTGCTGCTAATTACTGCTAGCATGCTAAATGCTGTACTGTGATGGAGGAGTGGGGGTCTTGAGGTCTAACTGCTGTCAGCATGGAGTCATTCCCACCAGTGTGAGCCACACCCATACACTCCCACGCCTGAAGGCCTTTTTCCTCCACTGCTCTCTTTTGCCCCCTGTGTGTCAACAATAGTGCTTGAGGACATATATGAATAGTCAAATGCTGCCATCACATGTGAGATGTTTTGAAATGGTTCACAATGGTCAGCAGGTTAGTCCCACAGACCTGACCAACCCAAACACCACAGAAACGACCAGCTTCAGCATGTTTAACCCTTTAAGGACTGAGCACACTATAGACCAGTTTAGCCATAAAAATTACGTTAAAGAAAGTATCAGAATGTACTGCATTTTTTCACAGAACTACCTCTATTTTACATATCCATCCATATTTTTTCTTTGACTCAACGAATAACTGACTGTGAAAATCCCCGCGGCACCTGCGCTCTGATTGGTCATCTTCAAGGGACAACGGAGGCAGATTACTGTAATGACAGTAAAATATTTAAAAAGCCCAATGTATCTGCTTTGAGATACCGTTTGAATTTACATGATAGCACAATATTGGTTTCGGCGTTATGGTAATGGAAAGTCCGCAACCGCGCTCTATCTGCCACAAAAGGGTTAAGATATAATAGTAATGTCTAACCAATGTGCATTAATTCTGCATAAGGCACAAGTAGTTCTGGCAATGGTTAAATCACATTCTATATCACTGCTCTGCTGCCGTCGCCATGACATCACCATAACAACATGTAAGCAAACGCTCACCTGCTCTTAGTATACTGTAGGGACTAGCTTACTTTAAGACACTAATAATAAATAATTCCTGTCTGAGACATTTACAGACAGAACAGCCTTTTCACATTCACAAGTGAGATGTTTGTAGACGTGGTAACAACAATAAACAAAGAGGAGCCATGTGCTCTGCGGTTTCATATACAGCTCCTCATTGAATTCTAACATATCTACAGTAAAATCCAAAAGTAAAATCTGTCAACATATGTACCATCTGCTATTTGACTGATGAAGTAGCTGTGGCCTGAGGTGCTCACTGCCATCAACTAACCACACCCACATCCACCTGATGGGCACTGCGGTGGAGCAGAATGTCAAAGGGGAGACTGTTTGCAGAATGTGGTTAGCAGCTCCGCCCTGAGGAGACAAAGGCAGGGTTAGGTGGATGCGCTCTGCTGAGGGATGTCATAATAAAAGACATACAGATAGAGCACGGCTTTGTATTAAAGGTACAATATGATCACATGAAGAACAACATGAGTCAACACAGAAGGATGAAAAACATCCAGACATTTTAGTTATTTATTTATTTATTTATTTATTAGAAGTTTAAAGTTCATGTCAAAAACTGTAAAAGGAAGTGAACTAAGGGAGTGTGACATCCCCCACAGCATTCAGCTCCAAATGAAGCTTATCGAGGCTAGAGCAGTTATAGGGGCTAATTTGGAACAGAGTTCCATATTTGGAATTCCAACTGTGACTATCATAGCAACCAAAGAGCCAATCAGGAGCGAGGCTGTTGAAGGTAATGCCCCTGCCATACCTTTTGCTAACACTAGCGGGAATGACCTTGGGAAAGAAGGCGCCTGATTTGTCTGTTATTAATGTTCATATCTTGATTTACAGACACAAAAGTAAAATAAAATCCCCAGGATCATGTAGAGGGTTAATACGAACATTTAAGACCAAAATGATGAGTCTGACTGCAGCAGGTACAGAGAGAGGAGACACAGTTTTTCAAGTCAATGGAGCTGGAAGCGTGATCACCTGTTTGGAACGCGGCAGCTGACAGGTAAGCAACGTCCATTTATATACATAGTCTATGTCCACTTACATACACAGTCTATGGTTCATTCTGTTGATTTCCCTTCAGTTCTTGAGTTTTGTGAAGAAAAAAATAATGAATGCTCACCCCCAGTTTTCAAACAGAACATCATTACATTAATATGGACAATACCACAGGAGCCCTCAGAGTGTGGTCAACATGTACAGCTTAAAATCCTGTAGTTTTGATCTGAATAAACGTGTTCTGAAATGTGATTCTTGTTTGAGTTTGCCAGATTTCAGCCTTTCTGTAATGTCTTTGTGTTTGAAATGTGCACTTTAAACAGAATCCTCATTAAAACATAAATCAAATCTCAGCGCTGGCCTCCAAACCAAAGACGTCTTTCTCATTCTCCAAAGTCAGCACGTTAAGGTCAAAATGCCACAGCAGTCTGTGGTCTCCTGTTGTTAACTTCTAATTCAATTTCCTGAGCGTCACTGGGCCCATCCCGCCGCATCACTGTTGCCACGGAGACGCTCGTTAGCAGGGTGCGTTTCACAGCGCGCACGTCCAGGTTCATCAGGACTCGTTCATGTTCAAACTGACAAAGTGAAATGGTTCTGGGTGTGCTGCAGTGAAAGACCATTAAGACACTGACACCATCACCATGAAGCAGGATTTAAAGAAACGATAACTCATTAGGGACGGCTGATACGGATCGGTTGAGCCAATACTGATATTTAGCTTTTAAAATCCATAGCGAGGCCCACAAACGTAACTTAAATTGTAGTAAAGATCACATATTAACTTTTCACATTTGTACAAATAAAATGTGTTTATCTGGGATATAAAAACATTTGTTCCATGTTTGTGTCACATACAGCCTGATAACTCTCTTCTACTTCCATTTTATAGATATAATATGAAATCAATTATTATATCTTCCACAGCTCAAATGTTATCGTTGAACAGAAAAAAAAAGTTTAGCACACTGGTACACAGAAAGTCCCCATGATAAACACACTGACCCCACAAACTGTTAAAGTTTCATCTGTTCTGTGTGGATCACTGTGACACGGGAGATGACACTGTGAACGTGCCGTGCTTGGGGAAGATATCGACAGGACTATATAAAGTTCACATATCACCAAAGTGGACAAAGTATAAAATTTGCTATGATACTCATGCTCAGAATTCCAAATATGGAACTCTGCTCCAAATTGGCCCCTATAACTGCTAGCCTTAATGAGCTTCATTTGGAGTTGAACGCTGTGAGTGACATCACACTTCACACTGTGATCCAGCTCTATCACTCACATAGTTTTCTAAGAGGACACTGATTTGCCTGTAAAATTAGGCGCACTACACACTGACGTAAAAACACACTCCATGTCCTCCTCTTCCTCTAATTTATGTAACAAGTGACTTATTAATATACTTTAAGACCAGGATTCATCAAATATGTCTAAGTCTTTTCCTGGAGGACTACGCTGGGTCAATTATTTACCACCTTGAGCAAAACTTCTATTAGTTATTTGGCAGAATTAATAATATGATGAGGCCTAGTATTAACCCCTGTGGAACCCCATCTCAGAACTGTTGTACAAGTTTATTTTGCTACACTAGCAGTCAAAAGTTTGGACACGCATCTCTTCAGTGTTTGTTTTTATTTATTTTTACGACTATTTACATTTTATATACAAACATAAGACATTAAATATATGAAGTAAGGTATATGGAATTTTGTAACAAGGAAAAAAAGTGAAATAACTCCACTTAATATTCTTCTACAAAGTAAAGGATGGAAGCTTTGAAGATTTAAATATAAAATATAGTTATAGTTATTTACCTTACCCCTATATCATACTTCATATATCTGATGTCTTCCGTGTGTTTATAAAATGTAGAAAGTAGTAAAAATAAAGAAAAAAAAAAATATGAAGGTCTTTTTGTTGTGTGGATCCAAGTGATAATAATCCATTGTTTTTTGGGGGGGCACAGTGGGGGCCAGTGCTGATTTAGGTCGCCTCCATAACAGTCAAATCCACCTCACCTTCTGCCTCATGAGGAAAAGTCCCTGAGTGAAACAAAAGGCTTATCCCCCACACAATGGACTCAATGTGAGACGTGAAATCAGTCCTGAGACGATTATTACATTGTTTAAATAGTGGGGAAATAACTAATACTTGTACTAAGAATAATGAATACTGAATGTATCTAGAGTACTTGTATTCTGATACAGTTACTTTCATTTGGTGGCATTCAGAGTACAGTTACTTGTGACTTTAACTTCTCCCATCACTGACAGGAAACCATAGACTGTATAAGAAAGTGGACTAAGTGAGTGTGACGCCACCCGTAATGTTCAGCTCCAGTCAAATGAAGCTCATCGAGGGTAGCAGTTATAGTGGCCATTTTGTAAATAGTTCAAAATAATCATATAACATCAAATTAAAGGCCCAGCCATCATGAGGCCAATACCCGTTCCAGACAAATTTCCTGGATCAACTTGCATAACAAGGCAAAAGTCTAAATGACCTACTTATTTATGTGGGACATTTAATAGGTCTGATTTATGACGGGGACAAATATCTTAATGAGCTTTAATCAAGTTTGAAGTTTTGAGGAAATGTTGAGAAGGAGAAGACTAATCCAACCTGCATCTGAGAGGTTTAAGCTGCACTTGTGTTTCCGGAGTGCCACTGTCACGATCCAACCTGCTGCTGTCAGACCATCACAACCTGCTCCTGTCACCATCACAACCTGCTCCTGTCACCATCACAACCTGCTCCTGTCACCATCACAACCTGCTCCTGTCACCATCACAACCTGCTCCTGTCACCATCACAACCTGCTCCTGTCACCATCACAACCTGCTCCTGTCACCATCACAACCTGCTCCTGTCACCATCACAACCTCTCAGTCACTCTTTCAAATTGCAGAGCTGTACTCTACAAAAGAAACCCTTTTTTGACTAAAGACGTGCTGCCCATCGATTTGTCTACTAAAAAGGGGGGCAGAAAAAAACAGAAAACAATGTATTTACATAAAGACAGATGAATCTTTTTTTACAGATAAATACAAAAAATTCCAAACCTCCAGCTCCCTCATGTCTCTGCATGTCGTTCTAAATCCTAAAAAACATGATTAGACTAAAACAGATTTTGATTGACTCAGACTCCATCGACCGATTAATCGATAAATGCACCTTCTCTCCCTCCTCTATCTTTCACTACAGCAGCAGACTCATGCACCTCCTCACCCTCTCCATTCCCTCTTCTTACCCATACAATATGAGCCCAGTGCCAACATTCAGTAAACTTGCTCTTGGTTAAAATGTTACTCATTTAATAGAACTTCAGATGTCCATGGGGATCTTTAAACAAGTAATGGAATAGAACTTTATAGAATTAAAAGCCACGCTGCCAAATGTCATGATCACAAATCATATCGTTTGCTAACTCAGCTCCAAACCACCCAGCGACTTCACACTGCTGTTATACAGCTGGCATCAAACACAGGAGCGGTTTGCCAAAATCCAAAAGACGGCTCATTTAAAGCTTTACTGTGCAACTTTTTTGCAGACCTGTTGCGATAGTCCCCATATCGACGTAACATTTAACACAAAACAGGTCAGTTTTTAACATGGGGATTTTTTCTTTGGTTGTATGTATGAACTCCTCTGACTCATTATAAACATTATTTTTTCAGTTATTTACTGCTGTCATATTTAAGTTTAAAATTGTTTTTGGCTCGGTTTCAATATTATTGTTAATCAACTATATTCACTTCAGCGATATATTGAACTTCAAAATGTGTTATGGTGACAGGTCTACTTTTTTGGTAGAGTGTCCCACATCTGCAGTGTCCATGGCTGGAGATGGGTTTGCTGGTAATGTTACATAGTATGGCATTAAACACTTAAACAAATTCTATTTTCATTGCTGAAAAAATAACTTTTCCTGTGAACTGGGTCGCCTCTCCACAGAGCTGAGCTGTAATCTGTTCTGGTGGTGGTTGCTTGTTTTTCATTCTAAAGTAATGACATCTACATGGAGACAAGCAGGTGGTGAACTCTCCTACGAAAATGTTACAGAATGCATCTTTAAAGCTCAGATATTATGTTTTATTATACAGGCCTTTAAACATAAATCTTGAACTTTGGCCTGAAATGTTTTAGAACTTCAGTCATAGTCATCCTCAGACAGCAGACATCGTGCTCCTGATAAAGGCCCTATACGACACAAAACTGACTCTTGTAGCTTTAATCCATGTTCTAATGCTATTCCCTCCTCAAAAACAGACCTGGAGTTCTGTTTTGTTTCATTCACACATGTTTCACTTTTTATTATTAGTCTGTCTACATCTCCAGTGCTCAAAAGGCTCTGTTCCACCTTGTGAATGAAGCTTGTCATGAAGCAGTCGTTTTTAAGTTAACAGCTCATAGAATAGTGTAATATGGGGCATTTAACTTGTTCCTATATGATAACAGAAGCACACAGCTGTAAAGAACAAGAGCTGACGGCAGAAACGCTTAGAGTGAATGTGTTTTAGTGACAATGCAGTGGACGTCCGGACTTACCTGTGATGTAACAACCCTGGGAAATTCAAAATCCCATGTTTTGTTTTGTTTTTTTTCAGTGCCAAAATTGAGCTGAATAGAATAGATCAACACAAACACTGTGTTTGTGTTTGTCTGATTGAGTCTATTCAGCTCTGATGAGACGCTGAGCCTAAGATGTGTCCTTAAAATAATCTTTCACAACATGTTTGTGCTCTGTTTTGCTCGCCCGCACATGCACACAATCACACAGCCTCTCAACAGATTACCATAAGTCTCCTAAGAGTCCCCTGTGTCTCCAACAAGATCTTTAGACTTTACAGATTACAGCTGGCAGCTCCACAATCCCAATGACTGTTTTGGAATGCAGCGGTGAGCCCCAGGATGACAGAGGAGAGCTGAAGGGCAGGGGGCGCAGGGGACACAGGGGGCACAGGTGGCATCAGGCTTGTTTACAGCGTCTTATCACAGTGCAAGCCCACGTCACACAGAGCACACTATAGTGTCCTCCCCAGCACTGCCACGCCTCACATTCAAATCAGCACAGGTGGCACAGGGAATAATGCATCAACAGTGACATAAAGGGACAGCAAAAAGGAACAGTGAAACGTATTCTCGCGATGGGTTTATTTACACTGCATCTGGGGTTAGCATGTTTGTTTGAGAAGAGCTAATAACATAATTACTTGTGTGTGTTCAGTGCTAGAGCGATGCCAGCTGTCTGTGATGCACACAGGTTAACAGCATAGAAAAATGTGGAGTTATATGTATCTTACCTTTTATTATTTATACAGATAACAAGATGCTACACACTATGTGCTAGATTTGAGCTTGAGTTTGGCTTGTAAAAGCGAGCCTTCTTGAGCACTCCAAATGATGAATGATGCATTGATAAGATACTGGTATAAGATATCCGTGTCAGTAATGAACAGTTTGGTGGATTGTGTATCAATTTTCAGATATTCCAGATATCGGATCAAGTATCGAAGTATCAACATCAGTATCGCAACAGAAGGAGCCCATGATGAGCACTGTTATGGTCTGCCGAGCTAACCTGCTAGCATAGACTGTATATTTAAATAGACATAGCTAACCTGCTAGCTGCCTCGTTCCAAACAGGAAGTGATCATGGGCACACCTCCAGCTCCGTCGACTCTGGCTCCAGTTCACTTTACATTGTGTCTTTGTGCTCCATTGTTAAAAGGCTGTATATATTTAAATGTTAAGTGAGCACCCTCACTGACCTTAGCCCCCCTTAGCTCCTCCAGCCTAAAATGTCTGACGCTGCCCCTGCTTAAACCACCTATTGCCAATCCACTTTTGTCCTGTCAGTTTTATTAAAATTGGAAAGTGTAAAATAAACAAACTATTAAAATTCAAATGAATTACAGTAAAGCTCACCCAATTAATTTAAATGTAGAATACTCCAGTTTATGATGTTCTTTTATAATTATTATGCCTTAGAATTAACATTAGCGTTAGCATTAGCGTTAGAGACACACGCACTTCTCTAATTTGTGTAGTGTTTAACATGTTGTCAGTGACATCCACCCGCAGCTCCCTGTCCAATGTCTGACCCTAACCCCCTAACCTCTGACCCCTGACCCCTAACCCACCTAACCCACCCGCAACTCCCTTTCCAATGTCTGACCCTAACCCCCTAACCTCTGACCCCTGACCCCTAACCCACCTAACCCACCCGCAGCTCCCTGTCCATTGTCTGACCCTAACCCCATAACCTCTAACCCCTGACCCACCTGCAGCTCCTTGTCCACTGCCTCATCTTTAAACATTTATTCATTTTAACGTGACTCGGCAAAAACCTCATAGAGACAAAACTGGACAGGAAGTAGTAACGCTAACAGTGAGGTTGGGGGCGGTGTTGTGTGTGTGAATTTTCAGCAGAAGTCGATGACTGTAGTTATCTCTTTAAGGAAATATAAATGTGCGTTTACATGAATTGTAATCAGATCGAAAGAGTGATCTGGCTCTTGGAAAATCCTGATATTGTTTTTCCAGAGGTGAGTCTCATTTCTGTGAATTCCCCACCGGAGCTGCATTGTCCCAGTTGATAGCACTGTCCAGCTCCGCCACAATAACACACTATAAAAGTCCATTGGAGCTGCATTGTCCCAGTCGATGGCACTGTCCGCCACAATAACACACTGGGAAAGTCTATTGTAAGGGAGCTGCTAATAAAAAATACAAAGAGGACGAGTGTTGAATGGGTGAAACAAAATCCACAGGGGAGTGGGGCTGGCTCCACCTCAGGCCCCAGTCTCCAGTTTATTCCACGCAACACGAGACAGTCCAGGCTAAAGTCCCTCCCCTTCTGCCCCCTGCTGAGACCGGATCAGACGACAGACGAGTGTGGACTGGGGTAAAAACAGGGTTTCTTAAAATAACACTGGGGAGTGGGGATAAAGTAAAACTTATTTTTATATTGCTTTAAGACTTTTATTATAATAGTGTGAGTTTGAACGCAGTTTGGACCAGCTGTGCACACTGTCATTGTGTCCTTGGGCAAAACACCTAGTTCATTCACGTGGCCTGTGTATGAATGCTGTGTGAGAGATGGTGCTGGTCTGAGAGTTCGATGGCGTTGAATGGCAGCCCCTTTTTTATCAGCCTATCCCAGGGGCCTTTACTCAACTCAAAACAAGCCATGAACCGATTTATCTTGAAGTCCCTCAGCTCCTAATGAACCGTAGACTGTTTTTATATCATGGGCGCACTTCGGCTCCATCGACTCTGGCTCCAAATCACTTTACATTGAAAAACCGTGTCCCCTCTCTCTGTCTCTGCTGCTTCAGACTCATTCTGGTCTTAAATGTTCGTATTAACCCTCTACATGATCCTGGGGTTTTTATTTCACTATTGTGTCTGTAAATCAAGATATGAACATTAATAACAGACAAATCAGGCGCCTTCTTTCCCCGAAGTCACTCTTGCTAGCATTAGCCGCAGGTTTGATTGACAGCGTTGTTATGCGCCCGCCCCCTTTATGACGGCTCTTTTATACAGACACTTGTTTAAGTGAATGAAACGGCTCTGCAGCTGTGGAGTCAGATCAGTGCGGCCCATCTGCTCTTATATACAAACAGGGCAATCAAAGACGTTCATGTCGCCATAGAAACAGCAGCTGGGAAACAAGAAATGCAAACATGTTTATCTCACAGTGTTTGCCCAAGGGCACCACAGCACTGTAAGCCTCATTAGAATTGGATACAGTCATAGTTTCACCTCTGATGATGGGCTGATTCTGAGGAGGTGTGAATGTTCTCCATGTGTCTGTGTACATGTGTGTATGTGTACATGTGTGTGTACATGTGTGTGTATGTGTACATGTGTGTGTACATGTGTGTGTATGTGTACATGTGTGTGTACATGTGTGCATGTGTACATGTGTGTGTACATGTGTGTATGTGTACATGTGTGTATGTGTACATGTGTGTGTACATGTGTGTATGTGTACATGTGTGTGTACATGTGTGTATGTGTACATGTGTGTGTACATGTGTGCATGTGTACATGTGTGTGTACATGTGTGTATGTGTACATGTGTGTATGTGTACATGTGTGTGTACATGTGTGTATGTGTACATGTGTGTGTACATGTGTGTATGTGTACATGTGTGTGTACATGTGTGTGTACATGTGTGTATGTGTACATGTGTGTGTACATGTGTGTATGTGTACATGTGTGTGTACATGTGTGCATGTGTACATGTGTGTGTACATGTGTGTATGTGTACATGTCTGTGTACATGTGTGCATGTGTACATGTGTGTGTACATGTGTGTATGTGTACATGTGTGTGTACATGTGTGTATGTGTACATGTGGGTTTGTGTACATGTGCATGTGTAAATGTGTGTATGTGTGTGTACATGTGTGTGTACATGTGTGTCTGTACATGTGTGTGTACATGTCTGTGTATGTGTACATGTGTGTATGTGTACATGTGTGTATGTGTACATGTGTGTATGTGTACATGTGGGTTTGTGTACATGTGCATGTGTAAATGTGTGTATGTGTGTGTACATGTGTGTGCACATGTGTGTCTGTGTACATGTGTGTGTACATGTCTGTGTGTGTGTACATGTGTGTATGTGTAAATGTGGGTTTGTGTACATGTACATGTGTAAATGTGTGTGTACATGTGTGTATGTGTACATGTCTGTGGGGGTGTACATGTGTGTGTTTGTGTACATATGTGTGTGTACATGTGTGTACATGTGTGTGTACATATGTGTCTGTGTACATGTCTGTGTGTGTGTACATGTGTGGCTGTGTTCGTGTGTGTACATGTGTGTGTACATGTGAGTGTACATGTGGGGGTGTACATGTGTGTGTACATGTGTGTCTGTGTTCATGTGTGTACATGTACATGTGTGTGTCTGTGTATGTGTACATGTGTGTGTGTATGTGTGTGTCTCTGTACGTGTGTGTATATGTGTACATGTATATGTGTCTTTTTTACTATACTGTAATGGAACTACAACAAAGTAATGGAACTACCCAGGCCTTTCTGTGTGGAGTTTCTCCGGGTACTCCGGGTACTCCGGTTTCCCCCATCAACCAAAACATGAACGTCCTTCAGACAACTGTTGTTGTGATTTTGGGCGTTATAAAAATAAATGAATTGAATTGAATGTGTACGTGTGTGTGTGTGTGTGTGTGTGTGTACGTGTGTGTACATGTGCGTTAATAACAGTTGTTTCTTCATGTCGTTGCACTAAAACAGCAAAGGATCATGGTCTATGGCAGGGGTGGGCAACTTTTTGACACACGGGCCACAACAGGCCAGGATATGTATATATTACTTTGGAGATTAGGCCTGTAACATTTAGCAAAGCATGAATATGCAAGGCTCAAACTAATTGTTTTCCAAATGCATTAATTAAATTAATAATTGATTAACACAGCAGAAAAACGTTGAACACGGTTTACCCTTACTTATTTTAATACAATTTGGTCACGTTCGGCTCCCGGGCCATAGTTTGCCTATGTCTGGTCTATGGAGTTCCCTCTTGTTTTGTTTTTTTGTTGTAGTTCCATTACAGTATAGTGAAAAAGACAAATCCAAGACCAACCCAAGTCTGATGTGGAACCAGAACCAGAACCAGAAAAAGAACCTCAATAATCATTATCCTTTTTGTCCATTTGACGTTTCAAAATATCTTTTCTCTTCAGCTCAACTCAAGCCTTCTCCAGAGCCGCCTCCCACACAAATAAATCAGGTCCCCCCAGTATCTGCTCCTTCAGGGGTGACGTCAAAACAGCGACTTTTCCATGTTAAGTGCAGGTCTCCAGGGCAACCGCGTAACGGCGCCGGCCGGAACGAGCCCCGTTTCACCGCGCCATTGTCCCAGTCGCTTTGAATGAACAACCCTCTAACTCAGCCGGATGTCAGAAGGACAAAAGCTGAGTCTGAGATAGTCTGAACCCACCTTGCTGTTATAAAGCCAAATGTGCTCGGGTGAGTCCTGGTGGTCGGGGGTGGAACTGCTGTCTGTGCGTTACCATGACAACAACAGCTGGACGGCCTCACGGTCAGAAACTTCAGACTAGTAGAAGAAAATATCTAGAAGCTTGTCCAAAGTATGAAAATCAGATCCTAATCAATTCTAGAGATAGTATCCTTGGAGAGTTATTGCTTTGTTTGGAATGTTCCACAGTATGGCATTAAACACATCTGGTTTTATTTCAAAACAGGGTCATCTCCACAGATCTCACTTGTCATTTGGCCCGGTGGAGCTACCTGTTCTTTTCCATGGAGATAATGTATAAGATATATTAATATATATATTTAATATATATATATTAATATATATATTAAATAAGTTTAATGTCTTACAGTGGAACATTCCAGACATAACATCTCCATGGGCATGAGCAGGTAGCCAAACTTCCACCAGAAAAGTTACAAAGTGTGGCTTTAAATTGCTGGTGCAGTGTCATGGCAATTTCAAGTTAATGTTACAGGTACTACTGGTACTATAGGTACTACAAGTACTGATACTACATGCATTACATGTACAGGTACTACAAGTACTGATACTACATGTACTACATGTACTGGTGCTACATGTACTAGTACTGCAGGTATTTGTACTGCAGGCACAGGTACTACAAGTACTGATACTTAATATTGGATAAGTATAACATATTAGTACCCTCACAATATGGCTTTAGGAAAAACAGCACTACATGTATGGCTATTTTAGATCTTGTTGAGAAAATGAACGATGCTTTTGAAAAAGGAGAGTATGGTATTGGGGTGTTTCTAGATCTTTCGAAGGCATTTGATACTATAGATCATGAAACTCTTCTTGGTAAATTGATGCACTATGGTGTCAGAGGAGTAGCACTCCAATGGTTTAGAAGTTATATCTGTGGAAGAGAGCAATATGTGCATGTTGAGGAACAAAATTCAGACACAAAAATCATTGAGACAGGAGTCCCACAAGGATCCATTATGGGGCCACTCTTATTTATTATTTATACAAATGATTTTGTCTTTTGTTCCAACAACATTCACAAAGTACTATTTGCTGATGACACGAATCTGTTTATGTCACATAAAAACCTGGATCAGTTAGGGGAACTTCTAAATGAACATCTCGTAAAGGTAAATACCTGGTTCAAATGCAACAAACTGTCTTTAAATATTAACAAAACCTTCTTTATTGTCTTCCTGCCAAACAGACATAAATCCTGTGATGGAGACATATGCATAAAAATAGACGGCCAAGTTATCCAACAACTTGATTCCACTAAATTCTTAGGAATGTATATTGATAAATCTTAAAATTTCAAAAAACACATTGATGAGCTGGTTTAAAAATTGTTGGCCTACTGTTTAAAATAAGACATGTACTTCCATCATAAGCTCTGCTGACACTGTATAGATCCTTGTTTGAGACGCACCTGAATTATTGCAATGTGATATGGTGCAACACCGATCCCACTTACACTGCTAAACTTCAGATATTACAAAAAAAAGCCATAAGGGCGATCACCTGGTCCTTGTCAAACTCCCCAACAAATCCACTCTTCCACAGATATGGTCTTCTAAAGCTACGTGAAAGTAACATATATCACAATGCTTGTACAATGTACAGTGTGGTTCACAAACTAAACAGTCGATTGTGTGACCTTATCCCACTACAATCATCCTCTCATCAGCACAACACAAGGAATAAATGTATATTAAAAGGAAAATTTAGGAAATTCAAATGTACCAGCTTTAGTGTCTGCTATAGAGGTCCACAAATATGGAATGAATTAAGCATTGACATTAAACAGTCTCCCTCATTACATATATTTAAAAGAAATCTGAAATGCAAACTACTGGGAAGCTATAGAGCCTGACTTACTTAGTGCGGATCAAGTTCTGCATTGGATCTTCTCTCTGCTCATAACGGGTGTGTGTATGGCAAAGTAAAAGTAAAATAAAAACTTGCCAAGCCATCATGGGTGTTTCGCACAGGGTGAAGCTTTACAGCTTCTTGGGGGATCCATGTTTTTCACAGGGTCAACTGGGAATAGGTGAATGATAGACACTTCCATATGTAGCATGTAAACGCACAACTGTAGATGAGTATGTTGATATGTGTGTGTATGATGCTACGTGTGTGTATGTTGATACGTGTGTGTATGATGCTACGTGTGTGTATGTTGATACGTGTGTGTATGTTGATATGTGTGTGTATGATGCTACGTGTGTGTATGATGCTACGTGTGTGTATGATGCTACGTGTGTGTATGATGCTACGTGTGTGTATGATGCTACGTGTGTGTATGATGCTACGTGTGTGTATGATGCTACGTGTGTGTATGTTGATACGTGTGTGTATGATGCTACGTGTGTGTATGATGCTACGTGTGTGTATGATGCTACGTGTGTGTATGATGCTACGTGTGTGTATGATGCTACGTGTGTGTATGATGCTACGTGTGTGTATGTTGATACGTGTGTGTATGATGCTACGTGTGTGTATGATGCTACGTGTGTGTATGATGCTACGTGTGTGTATGTTGATACGTGTGTGTATGATGCTACGTGTGTGTATGATGCTACGTGTGTGTATGATGCTACGTGTGTGTATGATGCTACGTGTGTGTATGATGCTACGTGTGTGTATGTATGTGCCTTACTAAACTTTGACCATTGTGAAAAATAAAATTGAATTGAATTGAATACTACATGTACTGATACTACATGTACTGGTACTGCAGGTAAAGGTACTGCAGGTACAGGTACTACAAGCACTGGTACTACAGGTACTACATGTACTGGTAATGCAGGTACAGATACTGCAGGTACTACAGGTACTACAAGTACTGGTACTATAAGTACTGACACTAAATGTACTGGTACTGCAGGCAGAGGAGGGAGAGAAGCCTACAACTGCATTCAAGTAAGAGTAATGTTACTTCAAAATAATATTACTAAAGTAGATGGACAAAGTAGTGCTCCAAGAAAATACTCAAGTAAAAAAAGTATTTGTGAAAAGTACAACTCAAGTAAGAGTAACTTAAAGAGTAACTGAGTAACATGAAATAATGCACAAAATGTGGTATTTTAACAAAGAGCCACAAAAATGAGCCAAACTAAATCAAATCTGAAGGTGCCAGGGTAAGAGTAGTTTTACTATAGATTACTCGAGTAAAAGTACAGTTGCTCTGTACTATAGATTACTCAAGTAAGGGTACTGTTACTCTGCCACAGCAGAGAGTCACAGCAGAGAGAGCCACAGCAGAGAGCCACAGCAGAGAGAGCCACAGCAGAGAGAGCCAACATCAGAGAGCCACAGCAGAGAGAGCCACAGCAGAGAGCCACAGCAGAGAGAGCCACAGCAGAGAGAG